>NC_059353.1:0-132500 GCF_019703515.2 Myxocyprinus asiaticus
TTTGCTTTTTTGATTTTGAGCTATATTTGAAATTTGTACAGTTCTTTACTGACATTAAGAATCCTCCATTAAAATGATTGTTTAGATCTCTTAGTGCACGCAAACATGCTGCAACGACTCATTTTGACTTCCTTTTGCAATGCTTAGCTGCAGACTATATGCAATATTGAAATGTCTTGTTTCAGTGAATTCTGATGAAAAACGACTCCAAACATCTTTCTGAACTTAAAATTTCCTTTTGTGCTTTTGAGCGATGTTTGAAATTTGCACAGTTCTGTGCTGACATTAAGAATCCTCCATTAAAATGATTGTTTTGATCTCATAGTGCACGCATACATGCTGGAAAGACTCATTTTCACTTCCTTTTGCAATGCATAGCTGCCTTTTTATGACATTAGTGAAATATCTTGTTTCAGTGAAAGGATGTGAATTCTGATGAAAATCGACTCCAAACATCATTCTGAATTAAAATTTGCTTTTGAGCTATATTTGAAATTTGTACAGTTCTGTGCTGACATTAAGAATCCTCCATTAAAATGATTGTTTAGATCTCATAGTGCACGCAAACATACTGCAAAGACTCATTTTCACTTCCTTTTGCAATGCATAGCTGCCTTTTAATGACATTAGTGAAATATCTTGTTTCAGTGAAAAGATGTGAATTCTGATGAAAATCGACTCCAAACATCTTTCTGAACTTAAAATTTCCTTTTGTGCTTTTGAGCGATGTTTGAAATTTGCACAGTTCTGTGCTGACATTAAGAATCTTCCATTAAAATGATTGTTTAGATCTCATAGTGCATGCAGACATGCTGCAAAGACTCATTTTGACTTCCTTTTGCAATGCTTAGCTGCAGACTATATGCAATATTGAAATGTCTTGTTTCAGTGAATTCTGATGAAAAACGACTCCAAACATATTTCTGAACTTAAAATTTCCTTTTGTGCTTTTGAGCGATGTTTGAAATTTGTACAGTTCTGTGCTGACATTAAGAATCCTCCATTAAAATGATTGTTTTGATCTCATAGTGCACGCATACATGCTGCAAAGACTGATTTTCACTTCCTTTTGCAATGCATAGCTGCCTTTTTATGACTAGTGAAATATCTTGTTTCAGTGAAAGGATGTGAATTCTGATGAAAATCGATTCCAAACATCATTCTGAATTAAAATTTGCTTTTGTGATTTTGAGCTATATTTTATTTTTGTATAGTTCTGTACTGACATTAAGAATCCCTTATTATAATGATTGTTTAGATCTCAGCGTGCATGCAAACATGCTGCAAAGACTCATTTTGACTTCCTTTTGCAATGCTTAGCTGCAGATTATATGCAATATTGAAATGTCTTGTTTCAGTGAATTCTGATGAAAAACGACTCCAAACATCTTTCTGAACTTAAAATTTCCTTTTGTGCTTTTGAGCGATGTTTGAAATTTGCACAGTTCTGTGCTGACATTAAGAATCCTCCATTAAAATGATTGTTTAGATCTCATAGTGCACGCATACATGCTGCAAAGACTCATTTTCACTTCCTTTTGCAATGCATAGCTGCCTTTTTTTGACTAGTGAAATATCTTGTTTCAGTGAAAGGATGTGAATTCTGATGAAAATCGACTCCAAACATCATTCTGAATTAAAATTTGCTTTTGTGATTTTGAGCTATATTTGATTTTTGTATAGTTCTGTACTGACATTAAGAATCCCTTATTATAATGATTGTTTAGTTCTCAGAGTGCATGCAAACATGCTGCAAAGTCTCATTTTCACTTCCTTTTGCAATGCATAGCTGCCTTTTAATGACATTAGTGAAATATCTTGTTTCAGTGAAAGGATGTGAATTCTGATGAAAATCGACTCCAAACATCATTCTGAATTAAAATTTGCTTTTGTGATTTTGAGCTATATTTGAATTTTGTATAGTTCTGTACTGACATTAAGAATCCTCC
Organism: Myxocyprinus asiaticus; assembly: GCF_019703515.2. Taxonomy (NCBI): domain Eukaryota; kingdom Metazoa; phylum Chordata; class Actinopteri; order Cypriniformes; family Catostomidae; genus Myxocyprinus; species Myxocyprinus asiaticus. The sequence goes on from NC_059353.1 coordinate 1,950, forward strand.
ATTTAAATGATTGTTTAGATCTCATAGTGCACGCAAACATGCTGCAAAGACTCATTTTGACTTCCTTTTGCAATGCTTAGGTGCAGACTATATGCAATATTGAAATGTCTTGTTTCAGTGAATTCTGATGAAAAACGACTCCAAACATCTTTCTGAACTGAAAATTTCCTTTTGTGCTTATGAGCGATGTTTGAAATTTGCACAGTTCTGTGCTGACATTAAGAATCCTCCATTAAAATGATTGTTTTGATCTCATAGTGCACGCATACATGCTGCAAAGACTCATTTTCACTTCCTTTTGCAATGCATAGCTGCCTTTTTATGACTAGTGAAATATCTTGTTTCAGTGAAAGGATGTGAATTCTGATGAAAATCGACTCCAAACATCATTCTGAATTAAAATTTGCTTTTGTGATTTTGAGCTATATTTGAATTTTGTATATTTCTGTACTGACATTAAGAATCCTCCATTTAAATGATTGTTTAGATCTCATAGTGCACGCAAACATGCTGCAAAGACTCATTTTGACTTCCTTTTGCAATGCTTAGCTGCAGACTATATGCAATATTGAAATGTCTTGTTTCAGTGAATTCTGATGAAAAACGACTCCAAACATCTTTCTGAACTTAAAATTTCCTTTTGTGCTTTTGATCGATGTTTGAAATTTGCACAGTTCTGTGCTGACATTAAGAATCCTCCATTAAAATGATTGTTTTGATCTCATAGTGCATGCATACATGCTGCAAAGACTGATTTTCACTTCCTTTTGCAATGCATAGCTGCCTTTTTATGACATTAGTGAAATATCTTGTTTCAGTGAAAGGATGTGAATTCTGATGAAAATCGACTCCAAACATCATTCTGAATTAAAATTTGCTTTTGAGCTATATTTGAAATTTGCACAGTTCTGTGCTGACATTAAGAATCCTCCATTAAAATGATTATTTTGATCTCATAGTGCACGCAAACATACTGCAAAGACTCATTTTCACTTCCTTTTGCAATGCATAGCTGCCTTTTAATGACATTAGTGAAATATCTTGTTTCAGTGAAAGGATGTGAATTCTGATGAAAATCGACTCCAAACATCTTTCTGAACTTAAAATTTCCTTTTGTACTTTTGAGCGATGTTTGAAATTTGCACAGTTCTGTGCTGACATTAAGAATCCTCCATTAAAATGATTGTTTAGATCTCATAGTGCATGCAAACATGCTGCAAAGACTCATTTTGACTTCCTTTTGCAATGCTTAGCTGCAGACTATATGCAATATTGAAATGTCTTGTTTCAGTGAATTCTGATGAAAAACGACTCCAAACATCTTTCTGAACTTAAAATTTCCTTTTGTGCTTTTGAGCGATGTTTGAAATTTGCACAGTTCTGTGCTGACATTAAGAATCCTCCATTAAAATGATTGTTTTGATCTCATAGTGCACGCATACATGCTGCAAAGACTCATTTTCACTTCCTTTTGCAATGCATAGCTGCCTTTTTATGACATTAGTGAAATATCTTGTTTCAGTGAAAGGATGTGAATTCTGATGAAAATCGACTCCAAACATCATTCTGAATTAAAATTTGCTTTTGAGCTATATTTGAAATTTGCACAGTTCTGTGCTGACATTAAGAATCCTCCATTAAAATGATTGTTTAGATCTCATAGTGCACGCAAACATACTGCAAAGACTCATTTTCACTTCCTTTTGCAATGCATAGCTGCCTTTTTATGACATTAGTGAAATATCTTGTTTCAGTGAAAGGATGGGAATTCTGATGAAAATCGACTCCAAACATCTTTCTGAACTTAAAATTTCCTTTTGTGCTTTTGAGCGATGTTTGAAATTTGCACAGTTCTGTGCTGACATTAAGAATCCTCCATTAAAATGATTGTTTAGATCTCATAGTGCATGCAGACATGCTGCAAAGACTCATTTTGACTTCCTTTTGCAATGCTTAGCTGCAGACTATATGCAATATTGAAATGTCTTGTTTCAGTGAATTCTGATGAAAAACGACTCCAAACATATTTCTGAACTTAAAATTTCCTTTTGTGCTTTTGAGCGATGTTTGAAATTTGTACAGTTCTGTGCTGACATTAAGAATCCTCCATTAAAATGATTGTTTTGATCTCATAGTGCACGCATACATGCTGCAAAGACTGATTTTCACTTCCTTTTGCAATGCATAGCTGCCTTTTTATGACTAGTGAAATATCTTGTTTCAGTGAAAGGATGTGAATTCTGATGAAAATCGATTCCAAACATCATTCTGAATTAAAATTTGCTTTTGTGATTTTGAGCTATATTTTATTTTTGTATAGTTCTGTACTGACATTAAGAATCCCTTATTATAATGATTGTTTAGATCTCAGCGTGCATGCAAACATGCTGCAAAGACTCATTTTGACTTCCTTTTGCAATGCTTAGCTGCAGATTATATGCAATATTGAAATGTCTTGTTTCAGTGAATTCTGATGAAAAACGACTCCAAACATCTTTCTGAACTTAAAATTTCCTTTTGTGCTTTTGAGCGATGTTTGAAATTTGCACAGTATCTGTGCTGACATTAAGAATCCTCCATTAAAATGATTGTTTAGATCTCATAGTGCACGCATACATGCTGCAAAGACTCATTTTCACTTCCTTTTGCAATGCATAGCTGCCTTTTTTTGACTAGTGAAATATCTTGTTTCAGTGAAAGGATGTGAATTCTGATGAAAATCGACTCCAAACATCATTCTGAATTAAAATTTGCTTTTGTGATTTTGAGCTATATTTGATTTTTGTATAGTTCTGTACTGACATTAAGAATCCCTTATTATAATGATTGTTTAGTTCTCAGAGTGCATGCTAACATGCTGCAAAGTCTCATTTTCACTTCCTTTTGCAATGCATAGCTGCCTTTTAATGACATTAGTGAAATATCTTGTTTCAGTGAAAGGATGTGAATTCTGATGAAAATCGACTCCAAACATCATTCTGAATTAAAATTTGCTTTTGTGATTTTGAGCTATATTTGAATTTTGTATAGTTCTGTACTGACATTAAGAATCCTCCATTTAAATGATTGTTTAGATCTCATAGTGCACGCAAACATGCTGCAAAGACTCATTTTGACTTCCTTTTGCAATGCTTAGGTGCAGACTATATGCAATATTGAAATGTCTTGTTTCAGTGAATTCTGATGAAAAACGACTCCAAACATCTTTCTGAACTGAAAATTTCCTTTTGTGCTTATGAGCGATGTTTGAAATTTGCACAGTTCTGTGCTGACATTAAGAATCCTCCATTAAAATGATTGTTTTGATCTCATAGTGCACGCATACATGCTGCAAAGACTCATTTTCACTTCCTTTTGCAATGCATAGCTGCCTTTTTATGACTAGTGAAATATCTTGTTTCAGTGAAAGGATGTGAATTCTGATGAAAATCGACTCCAAACATCATTCTGAATTAAAATTTGCTTTTGTGATTTTGAGCTATATTTGAATTTTGTATATTTCTGTACTGACATTAAGAATCCTCCATTTAAATGATTGTTTAGATCTCATAGTGCACGCAAACATGCTGCAAAGACTCATTTTGACTTCCTTTTGCAATGCTTAGCTGCAGACTATATGCAATATTGAAATGTCTTGTTTCAGTGAATTCTGATGAAAAACGACTCCAAACATCTTTCTGAACTTAAAATTTCCTTTTGTGCTTTTGATCGATGTTTGAAATTTGCACAGTTCTGTGCTGACATTAAGAATCCTCCATTAAAATGATTGTTTTGATCTCATAGTGCATGCATACATGCTGCAAAGACTGATTTTCACTTCCTTTTGCAATGCATAGCTGCCTTTTTATGACATTAGTGAAATATCTTGTTTCAGTGAAAGGATGTGAATTCTGATGAAAATCGACTCCAAACATCATTCTGAATTAAAATTTGCTTTTGAGCTATATTTGAAATTTGCACAGTTCTGTGCTGACATTAAGAATCCTCCATTAAAATGATTATTTTGATCTCATAGTGCACGCAAACATACTGCAAAGACTCATTTTCACTTCCTTTTGCAATGCATAGCTGCCTTTTAATGACATTAGTGAAATATCTTGTTTCAGTGAAAGGATGTGAATTCTGATGAAAATCGACTCCAAACATCTTTCTGAACTTAAAATTTCCTTTTGTACTTTTGAGCGATGTTTGAAATTTGCACAGTTCTGTGCTGACATTAAGAATCCTCCATTAAAATGATTGTTTAGATCTCATAGTGCATGCAAACATGCTGCAAAGACTCATTTTGACTTCCTTTTGCAATGCTTAGCTGCAGACTATATGCAATATTGAAATGTCTTGTTTCAGTGAATTCTGATGAAAAACGACTCCAAACATCTTTCTGAACTTAAAATTTCCTTTTGTGCTTTTGAGCGATGTTTGAAATTTGCACAGTTCTGTGCTGACATTAAGAATCCTCCATTAAAATGATTGTTTTGATCTCATAGTGCACGCATACATGCTGCAAAGACTCATTTTCACTTCCTTTTGCAATGCATAGCTGCCTTTTTATGACATTAGTGAAATATCTTGTTTCAGTGAAAGGATGTGAATTCTGATGAAAATCGACTCCAAACATCATTCTGAATTAAAATTTGCTTTTGAGCTATATTTGAAATTTGCACAGTTCTGTGCTGACATTAAGAATCCTCCATTAAAATGATTGTTTAGATCTCATAGTGCACGCAAACATACTGCAAAGACTCATTTTCACTTCCTTTTGCAATGCATAGCTGCCTTTTTATGACATTAGTGAAATATCTTGTTTCAGTGAAAGGATGGGAATTCTGATGAAAATCGAGTCCAAACATCTTTCTGAACTTAAAATTTCCTTTTGTGCTTTTGAGCGATGTTTGAAATTTGCACAGATCTGTGCTGACATTAAGAATCCTCTATTATAATGATTGTTTAGATCTTAGAGTGCATGCAAACATGCTGCAACGACTCATTTCAACTTCCAATTGCAATGTTTAGCTGCAGACTATTTGCAATATTGAAATGTCTTGTTTCAGTGAATTCTGATGAAAAACGACTCCTAACATCTTTCTGAACTTAAAATTTTCTTTTTTTGCACTTGAGCGATGTTTGAAACTTGCACAGTTCTGTACTGACATTAAGAATCCTCTATTATAATGATTGTTTAGATCTTAGAGTGCATGCAAACATGCTGCAACGACTCATTTCAACTTCCAATTGCAATGTTTAGCTGCAGACTATTTGCAATATTGAAATGTCTTGTTTCAGTGAATTCTGATGAAAATCGACTCCAAACATTATTCTGAATTAAAGTTTGCTTTTGAGCTATATTTGAATTTTGCACAGTTCTGTACTGACATTAAGAATCCTCCATTAAAATGATTGTTTAGATCTCATAGTGCACGCAAACATGCTGCAAAGACTCATTTTCTCTTCCTTTTGCAATGCATAGCTGCCTTTTTATGACTAGTGAAATATCTTGTTTCAGTGAAAGGATGTGAATTCTGATGAAAATCGACTCCAAACATCATTCTGAATTAAAAAATGCTTTTGTGATTTTGAGCTATATTTTATTTTTGTATAGTTCTGTACTGACATTAAGAATCCCTTATTATAAAGATTGTTTAGATCTCAGAGTGCATGCAAACATGCTGCAAAGACTCATTTTGACTTCCTTTTGCAATGCTTAGCTGCAGACTATATGCAATATTGAAATGTTTCAGTGAATTCTGATGAAAAACGACTCCAAACATCTTTCTGAACTTAAAATTTCCTTTTGTGCACTTGAGCGATGTTTGAAACTTGCACATATCTGTACTGACATTAAGAATCCTCTATTATAATGATTGTTTAGATCTCAGAGTGCATGCAAACATGCTGCTACGACCAATTTCGACTTCCAATTGCAAATGTTTAGCTGCAGACTATTTGCAATATTGAAATGTCTTGTATCAGTGAATAAGTGAATTCTGATGAAAAACGACTCCAAACATCTTTCTGAATTAAAATTTGCTTTTTTGATTTTGAGCTATATTTGAAATTTGTACAGTTCTGTACTGACATTAAGAATCCTCCATTAAAATGATTGTTTAGATCTCTTAGTGCACGCAAACATGCTGCAACCACTCATTTTGACTTTCTTTTGCAATGCTTAGCTGCAGACTATATGCAATATTGAAATGTTTCAGTGAATTCTGATGAAAAACGACTCCAAACATCTTTCTGAACTCAAAATTTCCTTTTGTGCACTTGAGTGATGTTTGAAACTTGCACAGATCTGTACTGACATTAAGAATCCTCCATTTAAATGATTGTTTAGATCTCATAGTGAACGAAAACATGCTGCAAAGACTCATTTTCACTTCCTTTTGCAATGCTTAGCTGCAGACTATTTACAATATTGAAATGTTTTGTTTCAGTGAATAAGTGAATTCTGATGAAAAACGACTCCAAACATCTCTCAGAACTTAAAATAGGCTTTTGGACTATTGAGAGCTGTTTGATGAAGTTTTCATAGTTCTGTAATGACATTCGGTTTCCTCCATTAAAATTTCTGTTTGAATCTCATATTGCATGCAAACATGCTGCAACGACTCATTTTGACTTCCATTTGCAATGCTTAGCTGCAGACTATTTGAATTATTGAAATGTTTTGTTTCAATGAATAAGTGAATTCTGATGAAAAACGAATCCAAACATCTCTCAGAACTTAAAATAGGCTTTTGGACTATTGAGAGCTGTTTGATGAAGTTTTCATAGTTCTGTAATGACATTCGGTTTCCTCCATTAAAATTTCTGTTTGAATCTCATAGTGCATGCAAACATGCTGCAACGACTCATTTTGACTTCCATTTGCAATGTTTAGCTGCAGACTATATGCAATATTGAAATGTCTTGTTTCATTGAATTCTGATGATAAACGACTCCAAACATCTTTTTGAACTTAAAATTTTCTTTTGTGCTTATGAGTGATGTTTGAAATTTGCACAATTCTTTACTGACATTAAGAATCCTCCATTATAATGATTGTTTTGATCTCATAGTGCATGAGTCATGCTGCAACGACTCATTTTGATTTCCATTTGCAATGCTTAGCTGCAGACTATTTGCAGTATTGAAATGTGTTGTTTCAGTGAATAAGTGAATTCTGATGAAAAACGACTCCAAACATCTCTCAGAACTTAAAATAGGTTTTAGGACTATTGAGAGCTGTTTGATGAAGTTTTCATAGTTATTTACTGACATTCATATTCCTCCAATAATATGATTGTTTAGAACTCATAGTGCATGCACACATACTGCACTGATACATTTTGACTTCCTTTTGAAATGCATAGCTGACTTTTAATGACATTAGTGAAATGTCTTGTTTCAGTGAAATGATGTGAATTCTGATGAAAATCGACTCCAAACATCTTTCTGAATTAAAATTTACTTTTGTGATTTTGAGCGATGTTTGAAAATTGCACAGTTCTTTACTGACATTAAGATTCCTCTATTAAAATGATTGTTTAGGTCTCAAAGTGCATGCAAACATGCTGCAATGACTCATTTAGACTTCTTTTGCAATGCTTAGCTGCAGACTATTTGCAATATTGAAATGTCTTGTTTCAGTGAATAAGTGAATTCTGATGAAAAACGACTCCAAACGTCTCTCAGAAGTTAAAATAGGCTTTTGGACTATTGAGAGCTGTTTGATGAAGTTTTCATAGTTCTGTAATGACATTCAGATTCCTCCATTAAAATGATTGTTTAGAACTCATAGTGCATGCACACATGCTGCAACGACTCATTTTGACTTCCTTTTGCAATGCTTAGCTGCAGACTATATGCAATATTGAAATGTTTTGTTTCAGTGAATTCTGATGAAAAACGACTCCAACATCTTTCTGAACTTAAAATTTCCTTTTGAGCGATGTTTGAAATTTGCACAGCTCTGTACTGACATTAAGAATCCTCTATTATAATGATTGTTTAGATCTCAGAGTGCATGCAAATATGCTGCAACGACTCATTTTGACTTCCATTTGCAATGTTTAGCTGCAGACTATTTGCAATATTGAAATGACTTGTTTCAGTGAATAAGTGAATTCTGATGAAAAACGACTCCAAACATCTTTCTGAATTAAAATTTGCTTTTTTGATTTTGAGCTATATTTGAAATTTGTACAGTTCTGTACTGACATTAAGAATCCTCCATTAAAATGATTGTTTAGATCTCTTAGTGCACGCAAAAATGCTGCAACGACTCAATTTGACTTCCTTTTGCAATGCTTAGCTGCAGACTATATGCAATATTGAAATGTCTTGTTTCATTGAATTCTGATGATAAACGATTCCAAACATCTTTTTGAACTTAAAATTTTCTTTTGTGCTTATGAGTGATGTTTGAAATTTGCACAATTCTTTACTGACATTAAGAATCCTCCATTATAATGATTGTTTTGATCTCATAGTGCATGAGTCATGCTGCAACGACTCATTTTGATTTCCATTTGCAATGCTTAGCTGCAGACTATTTGCAGTATTGAAATGTCTTGTTTCAGAGAATAAGTGAATTCTGATGAAAAACGACTCCAAACATCTCTCAGATCTTAAAATAGGTTTTTGGACTATTGAGAGCTGTTTGATGAAGTTTTCATAGTTATGTACTGACATTCATATTCCTCCAATAATATGATTGTTTAGAACTCATAGTGCATGCACACATACTGCACTGATACATTTTGACTTCCTTTTGAAATGCATAGCTGACTTTTAATGACATTAGTGATATGTCTTGTTTCAGTGAAATGATGTGAATTCTGATGAAAATCGACTCCAAACATCTTTCTGAATTAAAATTTACTTTTGTGACTTTGAGCGATGTTTGAAAATTGCACAGTTCTTTACTGACATTAAGATTCCTCTATTAAAATGATTGTTTAGGTCTCAAAGTGCATGCAAACATGCTGCAATGACTCATTTAGACTTCTTTTGCAATGCCTCATTTGACTTCCATTTGCAATGTTTAGCTGCAGACTATTTGCAATATTGAAATGTCTTGTTTCAGTGAATAAGTGAATTCTGATGAAAAACGACTCCAAACATCTTTCTGAATTAAAATTTGCTTTTTTGAATTTGCAATATTGAAATGTCTTGTTTCAGTGAATAAGTGAATTCTGATGAAAAACGACTCCAAACTTCTCTCAGAAGTTAAAATAGGCTTTTGGACTATTGAGAGCTGTTTGATGAAGTTTTCATAGTTCTGTAATGACATTCAGATTCCTCCATTAAAATGATTGTTTAGAACTCATAGTGCATGCACACATGCTGCAACGACTCATTTTGACTTCCTTTTGCAATGCTTAGCTGCAGACTATATGCAATATTGAAATGTTTTGTTTCAGTGAATTCTGATGAAAAACGACTCCAAACATCTTTCTGAACTTAAAATTTCCTTTTGAGCGATGTTTGAAATTTGCACAGCTCTGTACTGACATTAAGAATCCTCTATTATAATGATTGTTTAGATATCAGAGTGCATGCAAATATGCTGCAACGACTCATTTTGACTTCCATTTGCAATGTTTAGCTGCAGACTATTTGCAATATTGAAATGTCTTGTTTCAGTGAATAAGTGAATTCTGATGAAAAACGACTCCAAACATCTTTCTGAATTAAAATTTACTTTTTTGATTTTGAGCTATATTTGAAATTTGTACAGTTCTGTACTGACATTAAGAATCCTCCATTAAAATGATTGTTTAGATCTCTTAGTGCACGCAAAAATGCTGCAACGACTCAATTTGACTTCCTTTTGCAATGCTTAGCTGCAGACTATATGCAATATTGAAATGTCTTGTTTCATTGAATTCTGATGATAAACGACTCCAAACATCTTTTTGAACTTAAAATTTTCTTTTGTGCTTATGAGTGATGTTTGAAATTTGCACAATTCTTTACTGACATTAAGAATCCTCCATTATAATGATTGTTTTGATCTCATAGTGCATGAGTCATGCTGCAACGACTCATTTTGATTTCCATTTGCAATGCTTAGCTGCAGACTATTTGCAGTATTGAAATGTCTTGTTTCAGTGAATAAGTGAATTCTGATGAAAAACGACTCCAAACATCTCTCAGAACTTAAAATAGGTTTTTGGACTATTGAGAGCTGTTTGATGAAGTTTTCATAGTTATGTACTGACATTCATATTCCTCCAATAATATGATTGTTTAGAACTCATAGTGCATGCACACATACTGCACTGATACATTTTGACTTCCTTTTGAAATGCATAGCTGACTTTTAATGACATTAGTGAAATGTCTTGTTTCAGTGAAATGATGTGAATTCTGATGAAAATCGACTCCAAACATCTTTCTGAATTAAAATTTACTTTTGTGATTTTGAGCGATGTTTGAAAATTGCACAGTTCTTTACTGACATTAAGATTCCTCTATTAAAATGATTGTTTAGGTCTCAAAGTGCATGCAAACATGCTGCAATGACTCATTTAGACTTCTTATGCAATGCTTAGCTGCAGACTATTTGCAATATTGAAATGTCTTGTTTCAGTGAATAAGTGAATTCTGATGAAAAACGACTCCAAACTTCTCTCAGAAGTTAAAATAGGCTTTTGGACTATTGAGAGCTGTTTGATGAAGTTTTCATAGTTCTGTAATGACATTCAGATTCCTCCATTAAAATGATTGTTTAGAACTCATAGTGCATGCACACATGCTGCAACGACTCATTTTGACTTCCTTTTGCAATGCTTAGCTGCAGACTATATGCAATATTGAAATGTTTTGTTTCAGTGAATTCTGATGAAAAACGACTCCAAACATCTTTCTGAACTTAAAATTTCCTTTTGAGCGATGTTTGAAATTTGCACAGCTCTGTACTGACATTAAGAATCCTCTATTATAATGATTGTTTAGATCTCAGAGTGCATGCAAATATGCTGCAACGACTCATTTTGACTTCCATTTGCAATGTTTAGCTGCAGACTATTTGCAATATTGAAATGACTTGTTTCAGTGAATAAGTGAATTCTGATGAAAAACGACTCCAAACATCTTTCTGAATTAAAATTTGCTTTTTTGATTTTGAGCTATATTTGAAATTTGTACAGTTCTGTACTGACATTAAGAATCCTCCATTAAAATGATTGTTTAGATCTCTTAGTGCACGCAAAAATGCTGCAACGACTCAATTTGACTTCCTTTTGCAATGCTTAGCTGCAGACTATATGCAATATTGAAATGTCTTGTTTCATTGAATTCTGATGATAAACGATTCCAAACATCTTTTTGAACTTAAAATTTTCTTTTGTGCTTATGAGTGATGTTTGAAATTTGCACAATTCTTTACTGACATTAAGAATCCTCCATTATAATGATTGTTTTGATCTCATAGTGCATGAGTCATGCTGCAACGACTCATTTTGATTTCCATTTGCAATGCTTAGCTGCAGACTATTTGCAGTATTGAAATGTCTTGTTTCAGAGAATAAGTGAATTCTGATGAAAAACGACTCCAAACATCTCTCAGAACTTAAAATAGGTTTTTGGACTATTGAGAGCTGTTTGATGAAGTTTTCATAGTTATGTACTGACATTCATATTCCTCCAATAATATGATTGTTTAGAACTCATAGTGCATGCACACATACTGCACTGATACATTTTGACTTCCTTTTGAAATGCATAGCTGACTTTTAATGACATTAGTGAAATGTCTTGTTTCAGTGAAATGATGTGAATTCTGATGAAAATCGACTCCAAACATCTTTCTGAATTAAAATTTACTTTTGTGACTTTGAGCGATGTTTGAAAATTGCACAGTTCTTTACTGACATTAAGATTCCTCTATTAAAATGATTGTTTAGGTCTCAAAGTGCATGCAAACATGCTGCAATGACTCATTTAGACTTCTTTTGCAATGCTTAGCTGCAGACTATTTGCAATATTGAAATGTCTTGTTTCAGTGAATAAGTGAATTCTGATGAAAAACGACTCCAAACTTCTCTCAGAAGTTAAAATAGGCTTTTGGACTATTGAGAGCTGTTTGATGAAGTTTTCATAGTTCTGTAATGACATTCAGATTCCTCCATTAAAATGATTGTTTAGAACTCATAGTGCATGCACACATGCTGCAACGACTCATTTTGACTTCCTTTTGCAATGCTTAGCTGCAGACTATATGCAATATTGAAATGTTTTGTTTCAGTGAATTCTGATGAAAAACGACTCCAAACATCTTTCTGAACTTAAAATTTCCTTTTGAGCGATGTTTGAAATTTGCACAGCTCTGTACTGACATTAAGAATCCTCTATTATAATGATTGTTTAGATCTCAGAGTGCATGCAAATATGCTGCAACGACTCATTTTGACTTCCATTTGCAATGTTTAGCTGCAGACTATTTGCAATATTGAAATGTCTTGTTTCAGTGAATAAGTGAATTCTGATGAAAAACGACTCCAAACATCTTTCTGAATTAAAATTTGCTTTTTTGATTTTGAGCTATATTTGAAATTTGTACAGATCTGTACTGACATTAAGAATCCTCCATTAAAATGATTGTTTAGATCTCTTAGTGCATGCAAAAATGCTGCAACGACTCAATTTGACTTCCTTTTGCAATGCTTAGCTGCAGACTATATGCAATATTGAAATGTCTTGTTTCATTGAATTCTGATGATAAACGACTCCAAACATCTTTTTGAACTTAAAATTTTCTTTTGTGCTTATGAGTGATGTTTGAAATTTGCACAATTCTTTACTGACATTAAGAATCCTCCATTATAATGATTGTTTTGATCTCATAGTGCATGAGTCATGCTGCAACGACTCATTTTGATTTCCATTTGCAATGCTTAGCTGCAGACTATTTGCAGTATTGAAATGTCTTGTTTCAGTGAATAAGTGAATTCTGATGAAAAACGACTCCAAACATCTCTCAGAACTTAAAATAGGTTTTTGGACTATTGAGAGCTGTTTGATGAAGTTTTCATAGTTATGTACTGACATTCATATTCCTCCAATAATATGATTGTTTAGAACTCATAGTGCATGCACACATACTGCACTGATACATTTTGACTTCCTTTTGAAATGCATAGCTGACTTTTAATGACATTAGTGAAATGTCTTGTTTCAGTGAAATGATGTGAATTCTGATGAAAATCGACTCCAAACATCTTTCTGAATTAAAATTTACTTTTGTGATTTTGAGCGATGTTTGAAAATTGCACAGTTCTTTACTGACATTAAGATTCCTCTATTAAAATGATTGTTTAGGTCTCAAAGTGCATGCAAACATGCTGCAATGACTCATTTAGACTTCTTATGCAATGCTTAGCTGCAGACTATTTGCAATATTGAAATGTCTTGTTTCAGTGAATAAGTGAATTCTGATGAAAAACGACTCCAAACTTCTCTCAGAAGTTAAAATAGGCTTTTGGACTATTGAGAGCTGTTTGATGAAGTTTTCATAGTTCTGTAATGACATTCAGATTCCTCCATTAAAATGATTGTTTAGAACTCATAGTGCATGCACACATGCTGCAACGACTCATTTTGACTTCCTTTTGCAATGCTTAGCTGCAGACTATATGCAATATTGAAATGTTTTGTTTCAGTGAATTCTGATGAAAAACGACTCCAAAAATCTTTCTGAACTTAAAATTTCCTTTTGAGCGATGTTTGAAATTTGCACAGCTCTGTACTGACATTAAGAATCCTCTATTATAATGATTGTTTAGATCTCAGAGTGCATGCAAATATGCTGCAACGACTCATTTTGACTTCCATTTGCAATGTTTAGCTGCAGACTATTTGCAATATTGAAATGACTTGTTTCAGTGAATAAGTGAATTCTGATGAAAAACGACTCCAAACATCTTTCTGAATTAAAATTTGCTTTTTTGATTTTGAGCTATATTTGAAATTTGTACAGTTCTGTACTGACATTAAGAATCCTCCATTAAAATGATTGTTTAGATCTCTTAGTGCACGCAAAAATGCTGCAACGACTCAATTTGACTTCCTTTTGCAATGCTTAGCTGCAGACTATATGCAATATTGAAATGTCTTGTTTCATTGAATTCTGATGATAAACGATTCCAAACATCTTTTTGAACTTAAAATTTTCTTTTGTGCTTATGAGTGATGTTTGAAATTTGCACAATTCTTTACTGACATTAAGAATCCTCCATTATAATGATTGTTTTGATCTCATAGTGCATGAGTCATGCTGCAACGACTCATTTTGATTTCCATTTGCAATGCTTAGCTGCAGACTATTTGCAGTATTGAAATGTCTTGTTTCAGAGAATAAGTGAATTCTGATGAAAAACGACTCCAAACATCTCTCAGAACTTAAAATAGGTTTTTGGACTATTGAGAGCTGTTTGATGAAGTTTTCATAGTTATGTACTGACATTCATATTCCTCCAATAATATGATTGTTTAGAACTCATAGTGCATGCACACATACTGCACTGATACATTTTGACTTCCTTTTGAAATGCATAGCTGACTTTTAATGACATTAGTGAAATGTCTTGTTTCAGTGAAATGATGTGAATTCTGATGAAAATCGACTCCAAACATCTTTCTGAATTAAAATTTACTTTTGTGACTTTGAGCGATGTTTGAAAATTGCACAGTTCTTTACTGACATTAAGATTCCTCTATTAAAATGATTGTTTAGGTCTCAAAGTGCATGCAAACATGCTGCAATGACTCATTTAGACTTCTTTTGCAATGCTTAGCTGCAGACTATTTGCAATATTGAAATGTCTTGTTTCAGTGAATAAGTGAATTCTGATGAAAAACGACTCCAAACTTCTCTCAGAAGTTAAAATAGGCTTTTGGACTATTGAGAGCTGTTTGATGAAGTTTTCATAGTTCTGTAATGACATTCAGATTCCTCCATTAAAATGATTGTTTAGAACTCATAGTGCATGCACACATGCTGCAACGACTCATTTTGACTTCCTTTTGCAATGCTTAGCTGCAGACTATATGCAATATTGAAATGTTTTGTTTCAGTGATTTCTGATGAAAAACGACTCCAAACATCTTTCTGAACTTAAAATTTCCTTTTGAGCGATGTTTGAAATTTGCACAGCTCTGTACTGACATTAAGAATCCTCTATTATAATGATTGTTTAGATCTCAGAGTGCATGCAAATATGCTGCAACGACTCATTTTGACTTCCATCTGCAATGTTTAGCTGCAGACTATTTGCAATATTGAAATGTCTTGTTTCAGTGAATAAGTGAATTCTGATGAAAAACGACTCCAAACATCTTTCTGAATTAAAATTTGCTTTTTTGATTTTGAGCTATATTTGAAATTTGTACAGTTCTGTACTGACATTAAGAATCCTCCATTAAAATGATTGTTTAGATCTCTTAGTGCACGCAAAAATGCTGCAACGACTCAATTTGACTTCCTTTTACAATGCTTAGCTGCAGACTATATGCAATATTGAAATGTCTTGTTTCATTGAATTCTGATGATAAACGACTCCAAACATCTTTTTGAACTTAAAATTTTCTTTTGTGCTTATGAGTGATGTTTGAAATTTGCACAATTCTTTACTGACATTAAGAATCCTCCATTATAATGATTGTTTTGATCTCATAGTGCATGAGTCATGCTGCAACGACTCATTTTGATTTCCATTTGCAATGCTTAGCTGCAGACTATTTGCAGTATTGAAATGTCTTGTTTCAGTGAATAAGTGAATTCTGATGAAAAACGACTCCAAACATCTCTCAGAACTTAAAATAGGTTTTTGGACTATTGAGAGCTGTTTGATGAAGTTTTCATAGTTATGTACTGACATTCATATTCCACCAATAATATGATTGTTTAGAACTCATAGTGCATGCACACATACTGCACTGATACATTTTGACTTCCTTTTGAAATGCATAGCTGACTTTTAATGACATTAGTGAAATGTCTTGTTTCAGTGAAATGATGTGAATTCTGATGAAAATCGACTCCAAACATCTTTCTGAATTAAAATTTACTTTTGTGATTTTGAGCGATGTTTGAAAATTGAACAGTTCTTTACTGACATTAAGATTCCTCCATTAAAATGATTGTTTAGGTCTCAAAGTGCATGCAAACATGCTGCAATGACTCATTTAGACTTCCATTTGCAATGCTTAGCTGCAGACTATTTGCAGTATTGAAATGTCTTGTTTCAGTGAATAAGTGAATTCTGATGAAAAACGACTCCAAACATCTCTTTGAACTTAAAATAGGCTTTTGGACTATTGAGAGCTGTTTGATGAAGTTTTCATAGTTCTGTAATGACATTCGGTTTCCTTCATTAAAATTTCTGTTTGAATCTCATAGTGCATGCAAACATGCTGCAACGACTCATTTTGACTTCCATTTGCAATGCTTAGCTGCAGAAAATTTGCAATATTGTAATTTCTTATTTAAATGAGTAAGAAGTGAATTCTTATGAAAAACCACTCCAAACATCTCTCAGAACTTAAAATATGCTTTTGGACTTTTGAGAGCTGTTTGATGAAGTTTGCATAGTTCTCTAATGACATTAAGATTCCTCCATTATAATGATTGTTTAGATCTCATAGTGCATGCAAACATGCTGCAATGACTCATTTTGTTTTCCATTTGCAATGCTTATCTGCAGACTATTTGCAGTATTGAAATGTCTTGTATCAGTGAATAAGTGAATTCTGATGAAAAACGAATCCAAACATCTTTCTGAATTTAAAATTTGCTTTTGTGATTTTGAGCGATGTTTGAAATTTTTACAGTTTTGTACTGACATTAAGAATCCTCCATTATAATGATTGTTTAGATCTCATAGTGCATGTGAACATGCTGCAAGGACTCATTTTGACTTCCATTTGCAATGCTTAGCTGCAGACTATTTGCAATATTGAAATGTCTTGTTTCAGTGAATAAGTGAATTCTGATGAAAAACGACTCCAAACATGTCTCAGAACTAAAAATAGGCTTTTGGACTATTGATAGCTGTTTGATGAATTTTGCATGGTTCTGTAATGACATTCAGAATCCTCCATTAAAATGACTGTTTAGAACTCATAGTGCATTCACACATGCTGCACTGATACATTTTGACTTCCTTTTGCAATGCATAGCTGCCTTTTAATGACATTAGTGAAATGTCTTGTTTCAGTGAAATGATGTGAATTCTGATGAAAATCGACTCCAAACATCTTTCTGAACTTAAAATTTCCTTTTGTGTTTTTGAGCGATGTTTGAAATTTGCACAGTTCTGTTCTGACATTAAGAATCCTCCATTATAATGATTGTTTAGATCTCATAGTGCATGCATAAATGCTGCAATGACACATTTTGACTTCCTTTTGCAATGCATAGCTGCCTTATTTGCGACATTAGTGAAATGGCTTGTTTCAGTGAAATGATGTGAATTCTGATGAAAATCGACTCCAAACATCTTTCTGAACTTAAAATTTCCTTTTGTGTTTTTGAGCGATGTTTGAAATTTGCACAGTTCTGTACTGACATTAAGATTCCTCCATTATAATGATTGTTTAGATCTCATAGTGCATGCAAACATGCTGCAATGACTCATTTTGACTTCTTTTGCAACGCTTAGTTGCAGACTATTTCCATTATAGAAATGTCTTGTTTCAGTGAATAAGTGAATTCTCATGAAAAACGACTCCAAACATCTCTCAGAACTTAGAATAGGCTTTTGGACTATTGAGAGCTGTTTGACGAAGTTTTCATAGTTCTGTACTGACATTCAGATTCCTCCAATAAAATGATTGTTTAGAACTCATAGTGCATGCACACATGCTGCACTGATACATTTTGACTTCCATTTGCAATGCATAGCTGCCTTTTAATGACATTAGTGAAATGTCTTGTTTCAGTGAAATGATATGAATTCTGATGAAAATCGGCTCCAAACATCTTTCTGAATTAAAATTTGCTTTTGTGATTTTGATCGATGTTTGAAATTTGCACAGTTCTGTACTGACATTAAGAATCCTCCATTATAATGATTGTTTTGATCTCATAGTGCATGCAAACATGCTGCAATTACTCATTTTGATTTCCATTTGCAATGCTTATCTGCAGACTATTTGCAGTATTGAAATGTCTTGTTTCAGTGAATAAGTGAATTCTGATGAAAAACGAATCCAAACATCTTTCTGAATTAAAATTTGCTTTTGTGATTTTGAGCGATATTTGAAATTTGTACAGTTTTGTACTGACATTAATAATCCTCCATTAAAATGATTGTTTAGATCTCATAGTGCATGCAAACATGCTGCAATGACTCATTTTCAATGCTTAGCTGCAGACTATTAACAATATTGAAATGTCTTGTTTCAGAATTCTGATGAAAAATGACTCCA
The DNA here is from genome assembly GCF_019703515.2 of Myxocyprinus asiaticus. Taxonomy (NCBI): domain Eukaryota; kingdom Metazoa; phylum Chordata; class Actinopteri; order Cypriniformes; family Catostomidae; genus Myxocyprinus; species Myxocyprinus asiaticus. The sequence continues at coordinate 20,364 of NC_059353.1, forward strand.
AACATCTTTCTGAATTTAAAATTTGCTTTTGTGATTTTGAGCGATGTTTGAAATTTTTACAGTTTTGTACTGACATTAAGAATCCTCCATTATAATGATTGTTTAGATCTCATAGTGCATGTGAACATGCTGCAAGGACTCATTTTGACTTCCATTTGCAATGCTTAGCTGCAGACTATTTGCAATATTGAAATGTCTTGTTTCAGTGAATAAGTGAATTCTGATGAAAAACGACTCCAAACATGTCTCAGAACTAAAAATAGGCTTTTGGACTATTGATAGCTGTTTGATGAATTTTGCATGGTTCTGTAATGACATTCAGATTCCTCCATTAAAATGACTGTTTAGAACTCATAGTGCATTCACACATGCTGCACTGATACATTTTGACTTCCTTTTGCAATGCATAGCTGCCTTTTAATGACATTAGTGAAATGTCTTGTTTCAGTGAAATGATGTGAATTCTGATGAAAATCGACTCCAAACATCTTTCTGAATTAAAATTTGCTTTTGTGATTTTGAGCTATATTTGAAATTTGTACAGTTCTGTACTGACATTAAGAATCCTCCATTATAATGATTGTTTTGATCTCATAGTGCATGCAAACATGCTGCATCGACTCATTTTGACTTCCTTTTGAAATGTTTAGCTGCAGACTATTTGCAATATTGAAATGTCTTGTTTCAGTGAATAAGTGAATTCTGATGAAAATCGACTCCAAACATCTTTCTGAATTAAAATTTGCTTTTGTGATTTTGAGCTATATTTGAAATTTGTACAGTTCTGTACTGACATTAAGAATCCTCCATTATAATGATTGTTTTGATCTCATAGTGCATGCAAACATGCTGCATCGACTCATTTTGACTTCCTTTTGAAATGTTTAGCTGCAGACTATTTGCAATATTGAAATGTCTTGTTTCAGTGAATAAGTGAATTCTGATGAAAAACGACTCCAAACATCTTTCTGAACTTAAAATTTCCTTTTGTGTTTTTGAGCGATGTTTGAAATTTGCACAGTTCTGTTCTGACATTAAGAATCCTCCATTATAATGATTGTTTAGATCTCATAGTGCATGCATAAATTCTGCAATGACACATTTTGACTTCCTTTTGCAATGCATAGCTGCCTTTTTTGCGACATTAGTGAAATGTCTTGTTTCAGTGAATGGAAGTGAATTCTGATGAAAAACGACTCCAAACATCTTTCTGAATTTAAAATTTGCTTTTGAGCAATGTTTGAAATTTGCACAGTTCTGTACTGACATTAAGAATCCTCCGTTAAAATGATTGTTTAGATCTCTTAGTGCATGCAAACATTCTGCAACGACTCATTTTCACTTCCTTTTGCAATACTTAGCTGCAGACTATTTGCAATATTGAATTGTCTTGTTTCAGTGAATGAGTGAATTCTGATGATAAACGACTAAAAACATCTTTCAGAACTTAAAATAGGCTTTTGATCTTTTGAGAGCTGTTTGATGAAATTTGCTTAGTTCTATAATGACATTCAGATTCCTCCATTCAAATGATTGTTTAGATCTCATAGTGCATGCAAACATGCTGCAACGACTCATTTTGACTTCCTTATGCAATGCTTAGCTGCAGACTGTATGCAATATTGAAATCTCTTGTTTCAGTGAATAAGTGAATTCTGATGAAAAACGACTCCAAACATCTTTCTGAACTTAAAATGTCCTTTTGTGTTTTTGAGCGATATTTGAAATTTGTACAGTTCTGTACTGATATTAAGAATCCTCCATTAAAATGATTGTTTAGATCTGATAGTGAATGCTAACATGCTGCAACGACTCATTTTGACTTCCTTTTACAATGCTTAGCTGCAGACTATATGCAAAATTGAAATGTCTTGTTTCAGTGAAAGGAAGTGAATTCTGATGAAAAACGACTCTAAACTTCTTCCACCATTAAAATTATGGTATCATAATGCATGCAAACATGCTGCAATCACGCATTTTGACTTCCTTTTGTAATTCATAGCTGCAATAGTGAAATGACATGTTTCAGTGAAAAGTAAGTGAATTCTAATTAAAAACTTCTCCAAACAACTTTTTGCGCTTAAAAGGTTGCTTTTGGACTTTTGAGAGCTTTTTCATGAAGTTTGCTCATTTCTGTACTGACATTCAGATTCCTTCACTAAAATTATTGTGTAGCTCTCATAATGCATGCAAACATTCTGCAATCATGCATTTTGACTTCCTTTTGCAATGCATGGCTGCCTTCTTGTGACATTAGTGAAATGTCTTGTTTCAGTGAAAAGGAATTGAATTCTTATGAAAAATGACTCCAAACATCTTTCTGACCTTAAAATTTGCTTTTGGGCTGTTGAGAGCTGTTTCATGAAGTTTGCTCATTTCTGTACTGACATTCAGTTTCCTTCACTAAAATTATTGTGTAACTCTCATAATGCATGCAAACATGCTGCAATCATGCATTTTGACTTCCTTTTGCTATGCATAGTTGTCTTTAAGTTATATTGTGAAATATCTTGTTTCTCTGAAAACATGACATTCAGAAGTGAAATCTGATTGAAAATGACTCCTAACATATTTCTGAGCTTAAAAAGTTGCTTTTTGGACTTTTGAGAGCTGTTTTATGAAGTTTTTGCAGTTCTGTGCTGACGTTCAGATTCCTCCATTAAAATGATGGTATCAAACTGCATGCAACATGCTGCAGTGACGTCTTCTATTTATATTAGTGAAATGTCATGTTTCAGTGAAAAGGAAGTGAATTCTGATGATAAACGACTCCAAACAGCTTTCTGAACTTAAACCTGCGGCCAGGCGTCCAGGGTCATGGGCCGCATCCGCGCACCAGAGGACACACCTCTGGCAATTCCCCTCAAGGAGCCAGCCCCAGAAAACTCACACCTTGAGTCCATTGCTACCACTTGCAGGGGCTGTAGCAGGGCGAGGCTGGTACCAATCAATCCAGCCCGCCCCCAAACGGAGGGTTTGGACTTGGTGCCGAGTCTCTAAGACGTAAACGGCATTTCTTACGAGGGCCAATCAGGTTGAGGCACTTGCCAACCTCGGAGAGACTCACTGGACAGAGCGCCCTTGAAAATGGAAGGGTTGGACTTGGTTTCATGCCTCTGCCACCTTCTGCAAAAGTTATGGTAATCTGGCATGAGCGCAGTTGTTTTTATCCCTATATCCTAACCTACCCTAACCCTAAGGCCTGACCCTAAGCCTGCCACGGGCCCCCAAAATCGCTCCCCCACACACCTACACCAATCGACTCCAAACGCCCCGAAATGCGCTCCTATCACAGTCCCCTAGGGTGCCCCCGGGAAACCCACCCTCGCTGGACTTAGAATCCGGCTGTCAAATCTCGCTATAGCCCGCATCACATATGATGCAGGCCATAGCGAAGCCCCGTATGTCTGCAAGCGTACCTCCCAGAGTCAAGGGGCCACGCTGGCGTTCTCAGCAACCCTGAAAACCCCCAGGCAGGCCTGACTCCCAGACTGCCAGTGCCTTCGGAATAGCAGCCACCCACAGACAAACATTTTTCCATAGACTCGCATTGTATAGTATGTTTTTGGCCGCCATGTTGGCTACGAATGAGCAATCATTCCCAAACTTTGCACTCACTATCGGGGTCTTTCCTCGAGAAACAAATTACAGTTTTGTGTGCCTAGCCCCAGGGGAACCCATTTTATTAGAATAAAAACATGGTAATTTAGTTAGGCCTATAATGGGTCTCTTTGAAATTAATACGTTTTAGGCAGCCATGCTGGCTATGAACGAGCGATCGTTCCCAAACTTTACACAATCTATCGGGGTCTTCCCATGAGAAAATATTATAGTTTTGTGTGCCTAGCCCCAAGGGAACCTATTTTATTATGGTAAAAATATGGTAAATTTAGTTAGGAGAAACCAAAATTTCAAAGACTGTTTAGTCAAAAGCAAATTGTGAATTAAATACAAAAAAGAAAAAAGAAAAAAAGAAAAAAAACTATTGAATATAAATACTTCCAACCCAAACAGTGTGTTATTAGTAGGTCCACAAAACAGATTTTTAAAATTAAAAAGTCTCTCACCCCTAACACATCTAACTGCATTTATTTAATATATTGTACTAAGTGCTCCATGCAATATGTTGGGCAAACTAGGAATTCTATTAGAGCCAGAATGCACAGCCATGTCTTTAAGATCAAACATAAACTTGAAAAACAAAGATTTGTGGTTAAACACTTCCTATTACATGGCCTGGAATCCCTCAAAAACTCCTCTTGTAATAATAAAATTCATCATTACTTCACTTGTGAACTCATTTATAAAATGTCAGTCTCCGTCTCCATCTAGTGGACACATTGAGAGTTGCAATGTCAAGTTATGTGTAGGAAAATCTTAATTATGTTGGCTTGACAAAGCCAACATACTGATTTAAGCTTATTATTATTATTATTATTATTATTATTATTATTATTCTGAGCCAAAATGTAAACAGTACATGTATCTCCTCCTAGAGTTTTCAAGCTACAAACACCAAACTCGCCACAGACATTCAGACTGGTCTGATTCGGGTTGCTATCTCTTCCAGTATTCCCGTATCAGACTTCCGAACAGGACTGATTTTAAATTGACTCCCATTTAAGGTGTGAAAACTTTTCCCTGTAATAACTCCTTTAGAGGATTCAATCTACTTACTATCACTCTACCATTCATACTTTCTGTCACTCTCTTTTCTATCTTTCCATCACTCCACTCATTTTATTCTTTGTTTCACTCCATCACTTTAACACCCTAGCAACTGCATACAACCTAGCAACCATTTAGTGCACCCTAGCAACCAAAACCCATTGACTGCCATTCAAAATGGCTTAGATGGATATCCTCAGATCAGAATGTCCTACAGACATGAGAGTTGGCTTGTTTGAACTGGGTGAGCAATCAGTCTTCAAGTATCATCATGGAAACTACTTAGCCACACCCTAGCAACCATTTAGAGCACCCTAGTAACCAAACCCCTTTGACTTTCATTCAAAAAGTCTGTGTGTGATATCTCCTGATCAGAATGTCCTACAGACATGAGAGTCAGCTTGTTTGAATTGGGAGAGCAATCAGTCTTCATGGAAACTACTTAGCCATGCCCTAGCAACCATTTAGAGCACCCTAGCAACCAGTTCCCATTGACTTCCATTTAAAATCGCTTAGATGGGTATCTCAGGTTCAAAATGTCGTAGAGACTTCATTGTTGGCTTGTATGACTCAGAACAGCAAGCAGCCTTCTTGGTATCACACTGGCAACTGCCTAGCAACCACATGTGCTTACTCTAGCAACCAAGTAACAAATCACATATCTCTGCACCAGTACATCGTAGAGACTTCCGAGTTGACTTATTTCACTCAGGATGGCAAGGAGCCTTGATAAGTATCACCCTGGTAACTGCTTAGCAACCAGATGGGGTTACCCTAGCAACCAAGTAACAAATCACATATCTCTGCACCAGAACATCATAGAGACTTCCAGGTTGACTTATTTCACTCAGGATGGCAAGGAGCCTTGATGAGTATCACCCTGTTAACTGCTTAGCAACCAGATGGGTTACCCTAGCAACCAAGTAACAAATCACATATCTCTGCACCAGTACATCGTAGAGATTTCCGGGTTGACTTATTTCACTCAGGATGGCAAGGAGCCTTGATAAGTATCACCCTGGTAACTGTTTAGCAACCAGATGAGGTTAGCCTAGTAACCAAGTAACAAATCACATATCTCTGCACCAGTACATCGTAGAGACTTCCGAGTTGACTTATTTCACTCAGGATGGCAAGGAGCCTTGATAAGTATCACCCTGGTAACTGCTTAGCAACCAGATGGGGTTACCCTAGCAACCAAGTAACAAATCACATATCTCTGCACCAGAACATCATAGAGACTTCCAGGTTGACTTATTTCACTCAGGATGGCAAGGAGGCTTGATAAGTATCACCCTGGTAAATGCTTAGCAACCAGATGGTGTTACCCTAGCAACCAAATAACAATCAAATATCTCTGCCCCAGAACATCGTAGAGACTTCCGGGTGGACTTATTTCACTCAGGTTGGAAGAAGCCTTGATAATTAGCACCCTGGTAACTGCTTAGCAACCATATGGGGTTACCCTAGCAACCAAGTAACAAATCACAAATCTCTGCACCAGAACATCGTAGAGACTTCCGGGTGGACTTATTTCACTCAGGATGGAAAGGAGGCTTGATAAATATCACCCTGATGACTGCATAGCAACCAGATGGGGTTACCCTAGCAACAAAGTAACAAATCACATATCTCTGCACCTTAACATTATAGAGACTTCTGGTTTTGTTCATTTGACTCATGGTAGCAAGAAGCCTTTTGTGTATCACCTTGGTAACTGCATAGCAACCAGAAGGGGTTACCCTATCAACTATGTAACAAATCACATATCTCTGCACTAGAACATCTTAGAGACTTCTGGTTTCATTCATTTGACTCAGGGTAGCAAGGAGCCTTTTCAGTATCACCTTTGTAACTGCCTAGCAACCAATTTGCCATGCAGAAAAACAAGCAAGGGGTAGGGATGCATAGGACTTCTTGCAGCTGGCTGTCCATCTGTATGATGTTCCTTCTGTCTGTCTGACTGTAAGACCTTCAAACTATTTTAAACTTTCAGACAAGGCTTTGTCAAGCCAACATAAAGTTTGTCTTCAAACTTTACTATCTAGTTTTTGGATTATTATTGTAATCAATGAGTCAGTTATTTAACCATGAATGGGACTTTATGGGATTTTGCAGATTTAATTTCAAAATGCAAAACACCTATGACATTTGAAGTATTTCATATAATTATTATGGCAAGATTAGATGCCATTTTTAAATACATAAATACATTTTTTCAAGTCCTTCTTGAAAAAATCAATATTTTTATTGATTTATTTTTGGAACAATTTCTTTAATATTAACTGGACTCAAGTCTGGTCTCCGTAACAAAAAAAAATCCTCCTCACAAACATGGTCAAATATACTTCATGAAATAATAATAATAATTCATTGAGTTTATCCCACCAAACAATTCCTACAAATATTTAGGAGTGATATTGATATGAAACTGATTTCAGCTGTTCAACTGAAATCACGCTACCTAAACAGTATTTAAATCTGTTAATAAAATTAACTGGATTCAAGTCTGGAACCTGCCAAAAAAAAAAAAAAAAAAAAAATCCTCACTTATTTAATAGCCTGTAGGCATTTGTGTTTGTTCTTGTCGTGATATTTAAATCTGATCCAATACTAACACGATGCTAACTATGTGTGACTACAATGCATTGCATACAAAGGTAAATGGTTTGTAAACGTCTTTCGTACACACATTGTGTGTATTCAACGCGTTTGAATTTTTTATTTAATGATTGTGATGTTTCACAAGTATTTAACAGTCTGCTGAAAATAGATAAAAACCACATCATAATCTTTTATAACTTTTTAATCGAGCTATTCAGAAAAAATGCCAGAATCCAGTTCATTCCGGTGAATTTCACTTTACTTGTGTAATGTGTAATTGTATAATTGAGCCTGAATGATTAACTTTAATACTTCGCTTTAGGATGACATTAAAAATATGTTCTGAAAAAAATACGTACACTTCAGTGTCCAGTAGATGGCGAAATCTATCATTTATGAGCGTTGCATGTTTTTGTTTTGTTTTTTCTCATTTCGACCAGTTGTCATTTTCTGCAAATAAATGCTCTAAATGGTTATATTTTCATTTGGAATTTGGAAGAAATGTAGTCAGTAGTTTATAGAATAATAATACAAATAAAAAAATAAAAAAATAAAAAAATTCATTTTACTCAAACGAATACGTATAAAGAGTAAATCCAGAGAAACTGATCATTTGGAATGGTCTCTTCATTTTTTATTTTAATTTTTAATTTTATTTTTTTTTAATTTTTTTTGCAGAGCTGTTTTTTTTTTTCCCCTTTCAATTTCTCATGCATAGTATTTTTTATTTTATTTTTTATAATAGGTCCTGTACTCTGTATGGCTTACAGGACACAGACAGCCCAGAGATCTAATGAGATGACAAATATTTGCAAGCCTGAACATTTGGCAGAAAACGCACGCCGGGAGTCAATTGCTTCCACTTGCCGGGGCTGTAGCAGGGCAAGGCTGGTACCAATCAATCCGGCCCACCCACAAACAGGGGGGTTTGACTTGGTGTCGAGTCTCTAAGACGTAAACGGCACTTCTTAAGAGGGCAAATCAGGTTGAGGCACTTGACGACCTCGGAGAGACTCGGAAGTGGCGCTATTAGAAAGAGCGCCCTCGAAAATGGGAGGGTAGGACTCGGTTTCGTGTCTCTGCCACCTTCCCGGAAAAATTATAGCAATCTGGCATGAGCGTGGTGGATTTTGTGCTTATATCCCTAAACCTAAACTAACCTAACCCTAACCCGAAATCTAAACTAACACTAACCTAACCCTAACCTAACCCTAACTCTAACCCTAACTCTAACCTAACCTAACCTAACCCTAACATAATCCTAACCCTAAACCTAACCTAACATAACCTAACCTAACCTAACCCTAACCCTATCCCTAAACCAAACCATCCTAACCTAACCCTAACGTAACTAACACTAACCCTAACTTAACCCAAACCCCAACTCTAACCTAACCCTAACCTAACCCTAACTTAACCCTTACCTAACCTAACCTAACCCTAACCAAACCCTAACCCTAAACCTAACCTAACCTAACCCTAACCTAAACAAACCCTAACCTAACCCTAACCCTAACCTAACCTAACCTACCCTAACCTAACCCTAACCCTAACACAAGTTACCAGATTCTTGGATCATCCCTCATGTGCTACCTAAAGGAAGACCAATAGTGAGTGATTGTGGTTCAGAGTCATGTAGAATAGTTGAATTTATTGATTACTATATTAATTCAATGGCTCAAACTCACCCCAGCTATGTACAAGACACATATGCCTTTGTCTCAAAGCTAAGATCACTTATTGTGCCCATTAATGCCTTTTTATTTTCTATTGATGTGGACTCTCTCTACACAAATATCGAAATGGATCGGGGACTTTTGGCTATAACAAATGCATTATGCCGATTTCCTGTAGCAGGGAATGATCATGCTATTTTGAATCTCCTTAAAATTACATTAACTCATAATGATTTTGAGTTTAATGGTACATTTTATTTGCAGATGTGTGGTTGTGCAATGGGGAGGAAGTATTCACCTGCGTATGCCGATATTTACCTTGCGGAATGGGAGGCGAAGGTTTTTCAGCGTTGCTCCAAAACACAGTTTCTTTATCTGAGGTATCTTGACGATTTGTTTGGGCTATGGATAGACACCAGAGAATCCTTCCTTGAGTTTGTAAATATCCTCAATCTACACCACCCGAGAATAAAATTAAAACACAACTTTACAGGAGGAGAAAATAAAATGTTTAGACACTTTGGTATTTTTCATAGATAGAGACGTACAAGCCCAGACCAAGAAATTGGCAACAAAAGTGTATTTCAAAGAAACAGATAGACATGCTCTTCTGCATAAACAATCTTTCCACCCACGCCACACATTTAAAGGCATTATTAAGGCCCAATTTATTAGATTTTGGCATATTTGTACTTATGCTGTTGATGTAGAGGAAGCCACGAGTGTCTTATTCAAAGCCTTGTACCCGCGGGGCTATTCTCGTAGATATCTACGAAAAATTAAAACTGAAGTCAAAGATCTCTTTCAGAATAGCATAGGTATTCACAATATAGATAGGGAAGAACAGCCATCCTTTATTCCTTTGGTTGTTACGTTCTCAAATAGCGTGATGACATTTCGAAGGACAGTAGTGGAAAATTTTCAGAGAGCACAAACTCACCTTCCTCAACTGCACTCATACCGACTCATTACGGCCCTGAGGAGGAATAAAAACCTCCAAGATATTCTTGTACATACACGCTTGAAAAATAGTACAGGGGATCAACAGAAAAAGGTGTTAGAACTCAGTCAGACGAATTATTTATTTAAAGTTTTTTCTAGAAAGGGCTTACCTGTGACCCATCACATCATGTTGAATACACCTAACGTGGTGTATGCCATTAAATGTAGACACTGTCTAAAAATGTATATCGGGGAAACGAGAAATGCTCTTAAGTCACGTTTAAAACAACATGAATATCATATTAGAAAAGGGAATTCCCCGAAGATTTTGTATATTCACTTTCAAGGTCCGGACTGTAAGGAGTATTCTTTCTATGGCCTTGAAACACAGTCTACCTGGTCAGATGGGTAGAGAAAGAGAACTGAACATAATTGGATACAGTCCTTGAATACCATCAACCCACTAGGCCTGAATGAAAATTGATCCTTTTTTTATGTGTATGTATGTGTATGTATATGTGTATGTATATGTGTATATATATATATATATATATATATATATATATATATATATATATATATATATATATATATATATGTATATATATATGTATATATATATATATATATATGTGATGTATATGTATGTATATAGAAAAAGGAAAACCATTAAGTGCTAGATTTAAAAGTTTATTTTATCACATTATTGTAATATGACTATATAGTCATATTACAATTATGTGATAAAATAAACTTTTAAATCTAGCACTTAATGGTTTTCCTTTTTCTTGCATTTAATTAAAAATGATAAAATAAATTATATTTTGTTTTTATTGGTTTGGTGTGGTGTTTGTTTGTGCACTGAATGGTTAAATTTACAATGAATTTTGTAATTTATTAATTTTATTAATAGAATGATATTTGTTTTTTGTTGTGATGGTGTGAGCACTTAACCCCTCCTTGAAGCACTTATATAACAAACCCCCCCCCCCCAGAAAATTTTTTGGAGTGATGTTTGGGGAGGAGAGTCTTGGAGGTATTGTTAACAGCCAGAGCGCTAAAAGATTTTAAATTAAGAAAGGTTAGCTGTATATTCTTGAAATGGTTAAGACCACATTAAATTTTCTTACTTTTATCCTGTGGGGGCCCTTTTGGGTCCATTTTGTGTTCTCCATCTGGTGTGTTAGCTAGATGGGGGATTAATCTCCTTTTTTTTGACAGGGTTTGTTTATAATTAAATTCCTAGTCCAGAATTTGTTTATACCCTAATTTTAATTTGGATGATAAATCTGATGAATGATAGTGTGATGAAGATGTATAACTGAATAACTGTGCCCATGCCTAGGAAGTTCCCACCTTAGGATTTAAAAACCTGGAGGTGGGACTTCCCCTACATTTAAACCCTAATCTAATCGGACCCTAACCTAACCCTAAAACTAACCTAACCGAAGTTTTTAAACACCTTGAGGTGGGACTTTCCCTAACCTAACCCCTAACCCTAACCCGAACTCTAACCCTAACCCTAACCCTAACCTAACCTCAAAACTTACCCTTACACCTAAAACCCTTTCAAATGGAAACCTAGATTTTTGAACCCCACCTGATGCAGCCCTACTTATTTCAATCCACAAAAAAACATTATTAGTTTATTTGTTGGAGTCAACACAGACTGGGTGGCTAGGGCTCTCTGCTTGGTCCTCTCACCAGCGCTTTGGGCCCACTGGAAATGACCAGTTAAGAGAAGGCCTGTGCACAACCGGGCCTGGGCCCTTTGGGGCCTAGGCTTAGGAACTTACAATTCCCTAACCTAACTCTAACCTAACCTACCCTAACCCTAACCTAACCTAACCAATATACACATATTTCATATCATTACAAAGCTTAGATTGTCCCCCTTAAAATGCGTCTAATGTTGTTATTGTAGCTTGTTCAGAAAAGGAGAGATCATGTGTCAAATTGAGATCATTTCCAGTGCTTGAGCTAGGATCTTTTTCACCCTTTAAAATGGGTAGCATGAAATGCCCTTCAAATCAGCCAAATCTAGACAAATATATAAATATTGCATATCATTGTAAGACTTACAATCTCCCCTTTGCATTGAGACTAATGATTTGCTGTAGCTTGTTCATGAATGGAAATATCAGGGGTCAAGATGAGGTCATTTTCAGTGCTTGAGCTAGGCCTGTAAAAGTGCTAGTTTAATTGCCCGAAAATACATCCAAAACTGGACCAATATACACATATTTCATATCATTACAAAGCTTAGATTGTCCCCTTTAAAATGAGTCTAATGTTGTTATTGTAGCTTGTTCAGAAAAGGTGAAATCATGTGTCAAATTGAGTTCATTTTCAGTGCTTGATCTAGGATCTTTTTCACCCTTTAAAATGGGTAGCATGAAATGCCCTTCAAATCAGCCAAATCTAGACAAATATATAAATATTGCATATCATTGTAAAACTTACAATCTCCCCTTTGCTTTCTTAAAAAAAAAGAAGGTATGCAGCATTTAAAATAGTAGTATTTAACCCTGATACATTGTTGTAACTAAAAGAAACCAAAGTAGCTATGTTTTTCTTTAAGACCGAAAGGAGGCCTAGTCTTTTATCCAAATTACTGGAAAAACTAAAGGAACAGTTAAATGTGAGTCATGCTTTAGTGCATCATTATGACAGTTTTAGCTGTTGTAGGTACAAACAATGCAACCGTTTATACTATAAAATATATATGTTTAGGACAGTACAGCTCCACAAAAATGCACATCATGCAGTGCTTTAAAAGAAAAACTGAAGCAGATGGAGGAGGACAACAGAAGACTTTGCTTTGTTTTGCTTTGGCAAATATATAATGCACAACTTTGTAAATTACTTTTTCAGAGTTGAAAAGTATGGTGTGTGAGCTTAAGGAGGGCATAGTAGCAAGATGCCCCTCTTCAAAGCACCAGAGTCCAGTCATACCTGCACATCCACATTCATCTCAACCCAACCCAGAGAACTCTTGTGAGGATGATGTAAGTTTTGTTGTTGTTTTTAAGCATGCACAATTGGTTAACAATGTAAATGTGAAGGTTGTTGTTCTACATTTCTTAAAGGAATTTTTCACCTATATAATTTGTTTTAGTCTTTTTCTCAGACTTGGGTTGTTCCAAACACAAATTATTTCTTGATTCTGTGAAAATGTGACATCCAATATATATATATATATATATATATATATATATATATTGGTTTGGCTGTGTACTTGCAGAACGGCGCAGACACGAGACACAGGCAACAGAGCCATACAGGTGCATTTTGGAGGTTGTAACTCCATCTGTCTGTTTACACCCCTAGTGCATACCGGCCACTTCAAACACTTTAGGTACACAACAAAAAGTCCCGGTACTGTAAATACAATTTTGGCGATATGCAGGCACTCCGCACCACTGCGTACCTGCCCACTTCAAGCACTGAATCTAACACGATTTGAATGGGCAGAGGTTCTTCTGTGTTTCCTCTGTTTAAAAAAAAAAAAACTTTGTATGAGTGCTGATGTAACAAAATGCCTCTTTCTCAGTCAAGCTTAATGAAATGATGTTACAATGTTATAGCCTCTTGTCAACCCCCCTTGTAATTTCAGATCCATATGACTTTCTTTCTTCTGTGGAACACACAAGGGGAAATATTAAAGAATTTCCTGTGCTGCACATTAGTCACGTGGGCTAATTGTATGGTAATTTTGCATCCATTTTGAGGTTTGATAATCTTAGTCACTGTTAATAGTCATTATGTGGAAAAGAGCTCAAGACATTCTTCAAAAAATCTCCTTTTGTGTTGTTCAGAAGAAAGAAAGTCATACAGGTTTGGGGAAACATGAGGGTGAGTAAGTTATTACAGAATTTCCATTTTTGGGTGAACTAACCCTTTAAAAGATCCTTGCAAATTTAAATATTTGGTTGGTTTGAATAGATAAATGTACTTCTTTTGTAACAAAACATTTTTGGAGTAGCTTATTTAGTTCCTTTACTATATTTTACTATTTTTGTTTTTACAGGAATAAATGCATAAGTACTAAATGTTTAATTCAGTACTTAGAGTACATGTTTAAGAAAATTTGAATAAGTCCCTAAGTCCTAGATTATCCACTAAATAAAACGGGTTCTCTTTAAATGGTATCATCTCATACTTTTTTAATCGTCTTATGGAGTGTTAGAAGTTGTACAAATTATTATTATTATTAATATTAATTTTTTAGGTGAACATTGCTGATGGTGTTAAAGTAAACAGTATGCAGTATCCCACTAAACTGGTCTGTGATCTTCTTGAAGTTGTCTTCACATGTGAAGAGTTGTCAACACACCCCCTAACAGGACAAAAAGGAAGCACAACAGAGGCTGTGAAGCCATCCTTGGATAGGAAGCTTGTCAATGGCATTTTTGGTATACTTTTATTTCTTTTTTATTATTGTAGTGTGAATTTTGTAGTGAATCAGTTTTCCTGTCTTTGGCACTATTTTTCTCTTAATACTTTTTTTAGATTACACTTTTAAACAATTCCTAACTGCCAGTGTTAAGGAGCTGAGAGGGGCAGCTCAAAACAAACTGAACAATGAAAGCAAGCTGATCAAGAGAGGGTAGTACAAAAAAAAAAAAAAAAAAAAAATCTGATATAACCCTTTTAAGCTACAGTATATGGATAGCATCTGTGGCATAAGGTTTTGTAAAAAAGACATGAAAAATTTGTTTACAGTAATGCCCTTACAGTGGAAGTATATGGGCCATTGTACAACACTGTACAATGTACACTGTTGTCATGTCAAGGGAGGTAACTTAGTTCTAGAATGGCTAATATCGCTTACAGAACCTTTAACAAGCCACAGATGCTGTATAGAGAAAACAGAGAAAATATTGTATGTAACCTAGAACATACATGATATGGTCCTGAATGGTTAGTAAGGACCGTTCAGTCCTGATTTACAGTGTATACATATTTGAAAAATATGAAAAAGTAGTTTTGTGACTGCTTTATGATAATGTGTTTTGTGTTTCTCTGTTTACAGGTCTTAACAGACACTTTATGGAGAGTAAATGCATGGATGTGTTTTCGTTTTCTGACTTTTTTATAAATCTGTTTGTAAAATGGATACCCAATAATTTAATGTTTTAATATTTATCACTCTAGTCTAGTGCATTAACTTTTATTACACTGAACTCATTTAATTTGAACAAGAAAAAAAAAACAGTCAGTTATTCAATATATTGTAACCTCAAGTGTCTATCAGTGGGGTCCAAGCAGATGGGAAAAGGGGTGTAGGGGATTACAGCTTGGGCCCATAGACCAGTAGGCTTTGGAATGACGACCAGGAGTCAAGGTGTCAATCAAATTAGTTGAATTTTACTGAAAAGAGTTGTTTGCAAAATCAAATGGCAGAAGTCAGCAGTACAAAAGCCTCTGAGTTTGAAGACATGAGAATCACAAACAGAACTCAGATCCAAAAACATCAATACTTATAGTCAGATACAGCATCAAGATAACGTTAATGTTTTAGCTTCTAGAATTCTGATTGGTTACAAACATAGATAACTATAGAACATTTCTGAACATGGTCATCATGTACATCGTTTATCTCATTGATTGTTGGCATGACATTTTAGTTCCATATATAGGATCCAATGGTCCAAGTCAGGTCCTAGGCCATGGACAGTCCTCCCTTAATAAGCAGTAGTAGGTCTCTGAGGTCCAGTTGTCCACCTCTCGACTGCTATTTTCACTTTACTGAATTCCTGAAACAGAAATACCTTTGGAAAAACACACACACACACACAGTTTTTCCTATTCAAGGTCTTATACTACATAGTTTCTGTTGGTGACTTGTCTTATCTTATTGGAACTTAAAACATAGAGATAATTATACTTTCTCTCAGGAGAGCTGAAGTTGTATTCTTGTTAACTTGGCAGAAAAATTCATAATCAAATGTATGCTGTTGGGTCATGAAGACACTAGAGAAGCGGCCTACATGACCTAGGCATTTAGTCAGGAGACACACTGTCTCCTAAAGCATGAAGACAGATATGGAATGGTCTCAAACTGTTTGTACGAGCATGACACCACAAAGAACATACTTAGAATACTAAATCAGTAGCTCAAAAGGATATATGTGATGAAAATACTGATTAGTTCCATTAAAATAATTCACTTAATCACATTAGGTTAAATGCTGATCAGTTTAAATTTAATTCACTCAAAGGATATATATATATATATATATATATATATATATTGAAGAGTGGAGGTGGTGATCCAGGCGTCCACCCCTTCACTCCCCCATTTTAGACCAATGTTTGGCCAAATACCCCATGTCTGGTCTAGTGAGGTCGCTACAGAAGGTGAGAGTGGTGACGCATGCTCCCCTGATGGGTCACATTTGCCTCTTCACCTCTCCACGGAAACTAAATTCCATTCCCCATGGTCAAGGTTCTCCCACCTCCCACTCACAACAGGGCGTCAATGTTGTCTTTGTTCAGATGTGACTTCAGGCTGTTGGTCAGTTTCAGAAGTCACTTCTCTTCTTCCATTGGGTTCACCATTCTGCAAGCAGACTTACAAAGATAGGAGAAACCACAGTGGATAATCATCCATAAAATAGAAACACAGCAACACTAATCCTAAGCCTCCCCCATGTTCATAGAGTATATACTTCCCTATTCCAATAACTATTTGTTCAGATGCTTCTACGAATTCTTCCCATGCCTCTTCCACAAATTCTTCTACTGAATCTGTAACATCCATGAATATGGCTCCTACTGTAAAAGCAAACATCCAAGTTAATGCTAGTGCAGATGGTTCTTTGTCAGACAAGAAGGGACTACCATTAGATCTAAGATATACTGAATTCAAATATTCATATCCTTCAAAAATGTCAGTACATTTTAGTTGATTCAAGAAAGCTTTGATGTATTGAATCTGCACCCTCTTTGCTTTCAGTTTTGGGTAATATTCAGTGCTATTCTCCAACTTAGCAAAACATAAATTCCTTTCTGAGCACTCAACATTTCTGCATTTATCTGCCAGATGCCACTCAGGTCCTATTGCATGCACAATCTTGAGGGTAGTACACCCATCACCTCTAGGCATAATTTGGAGTTCTCACATCTCTTGTACTGATGGAATTGGTCTTAAGAATGTGCAAAATTGTTTTTCTTGATCAAACCATTTGTTCCCCATGGCCACATCCTTTACTTGTGACCACATAAACACTTGATACGGGCTGAAATCTTTCCATACTATGTCATTGACTGTCAAAGGTACATGATAATTGATTTTCCTACTAGCAACCACTTCTAATGACAGGTGGAACATTTTTAAGTGCATCCAAGATGTAACATTATAAACCATGGAGGTAGCACTGTTACATTTCATCTCCAAATGGTTATACAGCTGTTCCATCATTATTATAGATTTATTTGCAAATCTACTGGCTAAATCGTATTGTACCAGTACATCAGTAAAATGTGCCCATGTGTAATCTGACTTCACAAAATATGAATTGCACATTT
Organism: Myxocyprinus asiaticus; assembly: GCF_019703515.2. Taxonomy (NCBI): domain Eukaryota; kingdom Metazoa; phylum Chordata; class Actinopteri; order Cypriniformes; family Catostomidae; genus Myxocyprinus; species Myxocyprinus asiaticus. The sequence goes on from NC_059353.1 coordinate 37,787, forward strand.
CCCAGGGTATGTTCATGATTTTAATGCCGGTCAGTTTTTCAGTGATAGTTACACATTTTTCAGCTGATTTTATTAAAGGGTCCAAATTAACTCTAACTAAATCACTCAAATTTGCTGGAAATAAAATGGACAAATATTTAATGCCCTGCTTGGGCCACTGGAAGTTGCCTGGTTGAAAAGCTGTTACAGGGCAGTACGCTGTCCGAGCCAAAGCTTCGGATTTAGACCAATTAACTCTGTATCCTGAGAACTTAGAAAAGGAATTAATAATTCTGTGGAGGCAAGGCATAGATCTAGTAGGGTCAGAGATGAATAATAAAACATCATCTGCATAAAGCAAAAGCTTATGCGCCACACATCCTGTCATCACCCCTGGAAAATCATCCTCCTTTCTTATCGCGGCTGCTAATGGTTCCAGGGCAAGACAGAACAATAAGGGGAAAGATATCAACCCTGCCGGGTGCCCCTATCTAGAGTAAAGTAATGATACTGATAAACTTTTCTAAAAAGGACCTTTCCGCCATTACTTACTCACCCTCAAAATAACTATTACTTTTTTAATCTGTGAAGCAAAAGATTGAGTAACGAGAGGATCGTAGCTGTCCAAGCTCTGAAAGCACATAAAAGTGCCATTAAAGTCGTCCATAACACTTGTGCCTTAGATTTCAATCTACTGGGTGGCTGGGGCTCTCTACTTGGTCCTCTCACCGGAGCTTTGGGCCCAATGGAAGCGACCAGTTGAGAGAAGGCCTGTGCACAACCGTAACTATAACTTTGCTAAATTTTCAATTATTTTCATGTTATAATCTGGTGAATTTTGATACACCCAGTTACACATTTGCTCTTTGATGCAAAACATGGCAAAGAAGTCAAAATCCTCAGGCTCTGGAGCCATTAAAAGACACTTACGTGTTCAGGATGAAAGCCCCGACAGGCCTACAGACCGGGGATACCATTTGGATGGCGCGGCCAGAGAGGTGATCCAATGTCAGTTGCCCAACATGTCGGTGATGTTCACAAAGATTATTGCTGACTTGGAGGATCTCACTGTAATACGTCAATCGATTATGGCGATGGAAACAAAATTCACTGAGCAAGTTAGAAGAGTGACTGATGTTGAGAGACGAATCGATTTTTTGGAATCTTCGGAGAGGGAATTAACCGCTAATCCACCCGTGACCAAAGTTGATTTGGAACATCTCCTTGAAAAGCTTGAAGATCTTGAGAATAGAAGCCGCAGGAATAACGTTCCAATTGTTGGAATTCCTGAGCATGAGGAGGGCAGAGATATGGTGAAATTCATCATATGAATGAGATCATCCGATAAAGATCTTGTGATGCGCCAGGCAAGGAGCAAAGGGAAGCTTTCTTGGAAGAACCATAATATTTTCTTGTTCCCGTACTTTGTGAACTCGACAAGAGAGAAACGTGATCGATATAAGGAATGTAAGAAACTCTTACATCAGCAAAAGATCACTTTTGCTCTAATGTTTCTGGCCAGACTGACAATAGAAATGAAGGTTGGTCGCAAAGTATTTACATATCCCAATCAAGCAATGTCTTTTATTGTATCAATGGCTGAGTAAACCATTGGATGTTTCTCATGTGAGTGGGTCGACTCGCTGTACTTACTCTGGAGGAAGCTGGGCGTCATTTTGGTTTAATTTTTATTTTTGCGTTGGCTCCGCCTTGCGGCTGGAGCTTGTTTTGTGAATAACACTTTTCCTTAAAGAAAATTTTGCATTGAATTTCCCGGCCAGTTTGAGAGTGGACACTACAGATGACAGCAAAATATCTACATGCTCACACAAAGGATGTCTCTTATAAAGTTGACGGATTGTGTTAGTCATGGTATATACTTTTATGTGGCCTTTATATCAGCTGGAATTTGTTTTGTTGGAGATCACACCTTTGAGACAGTTCTGTGAATTAATCTACAAATTCTTTGTGTTCATTCTTCCTATTTGCTGGGTTTATTTTACAAAGTATTTTCTGCTATGTAATTTTGACTCACAAATTTGTGAGGCAAAATTGTGCAATCCGATGGCAAAGTTGTCATGGGGGCTCCTGGGTGTTCATGGACCTTTTGAGTTTTGAGGGATTGTCACCGGTTGGCGCTTTCGTGCACAGGGTTAATGTGTACATTATTCTTTTTTCTGTTTGTTTTGTTCGGGGGGAAGTTCGGGGTTTGTTTGTTTCACTAATGGGGAATGTGGTCTGTATAATTTTGTTTTTGACACACAATTTATTTTTTCTATTATATCAAAATGTCAAATGTTAATATGAGTGTACTATCTCCACATGAAATGTGAATGGTTGGGGCACCCCATAAAAAGAAGGAAGGATATTACTTTTCTTAAATGTAAGAAATATGATATAGTGTTTCTTCAAAACACACATCTCTCCCCAAAGGAAGCTGAAAAGTTTGGGAAGATATGGGGTGGACATGTTTTTTTTTAGTGCTGGCTCAATTAAGGGCAAGGGAGTCATTATATTGGTAAATAAACATCTACAACTCAAACAGATTAAAGATAAATTAGGACGAGTAATTATTGTTTTAGCTGAAATTCAAGGGCAAAGGTTGATTTTGGCTAATATTTACGCACCTAACGCTGATTATCAAGGCTTTTTGAAGGGATGTTGCAAGCTGCTGGCACCCCTCATGATATAATATTTGGAGGAGACTTTAATCTTTTGATGGATTCAGTCCTTGATTACAGTGAAGCAAAAATGTGTAAGCCCCCTAGAGTAACACTGACGCTTCACAGGATGTGTAAAAATATCGGTCTTTTGGATATTTGGAGACTTTTGAACCCATCTGGTAGGGACTATATTTTTATATTTCATCAGTTCATAAGATTTATTCTAGAATAGATTTTTTTTATATCCAAATCCCTCATTTCATCTGTTGTGGATTGCTCAATGGGAAACATTTTAGTCTTGGATCATGCCCTGGTGAGTTTACAGTTGTTGCCACATATAAAGAAAAATAAATCATATAGTTGGTGCCTTAATGTATCCCTTTTGCAAAATCCTGATTTCCAACAAGTTATGTTAAAGACTGAAATCAATGTTTATATGGAGACCAACTGGTCCTCAGTATCCTCTGTGGGCGTGGCTTGGGAGGCACTTAAGGCAGTTCTTAGGGGCCGGATCATACAGTATGCCTCATTCATCAAAAAATACAAAGCATGAGAACTCATGGAGTTGGAAGGAAATACTAAAAGTGCAGAGGCAGAGCTGAAGCGCTGTATGTCAGCTGATGGCCTCAGAGAACTGACCTGATTGAAATATAGATATAATACTATTTTGTCACGGAAAGTGCAGTTTTGGTTATTCAGGGCAAGACAGTCATACTTTGAGTAGGGTGACAAAGTAGGGAAGCTTTTCGCTAGATATATAAAGCAGAGAGAGTCTCTTTCTATCATTCCCTCAGTGAAATCTGCTGGTGGTGAAATGTTTAATTCAGTCATTGATATTAATAATGCCTTTAAAGAATTCTATATTGATCTTTATAGTTCCATGTCTTCGTCTACTGATGAAGATATTAGAAACTTTGTGGAACCATTAGATCTTCCTAAACTGATGATTGAGCAAAAAAAACTCTCTTGATTCTGAGATAACCTTGGAGGAGCTTGACGAGGTAATTAAGTCCCTACCTACTGGCAAGGCTCCAGGGCCAGATAGTTTTGCCACAGAATGCTTTAGATCCTATGCTACAGAACTGGCTCCACTTTTGTTAGAAGTTTATACTGGATCATTAAAGAATGGAAAGCTTCCTCCAACCATGACACAAGCCCGGATCAGTCTGATTCTTAAAAAGGACAAAGATCCAAGCGAGTGTAAAAGTTACCGTCCAATCTCCCTGATCCAACTAGATGTAAAAATATTGTCAAAAATTTTGGCTAACCGATTAAGTAAGGATATGACATCTCTATACATATAGATCAGGTGGGATTTATTCGGGGCCATAGCTCTTCTGATAACATCAGGCGTCTAATCAATATCATGTGGTCAGTATCGAATGATCAATCTCCGATCGCTGCCATCTCACTTGACGCCGAAAAGGCATTTGATATGGTACAATGGGATTATCTTTTTAAGATTTTGGAAATGTATGGATTCGGGAGTACATTTATTGGTTGATTAAGTTACTTTATAGACACCCTGTAGCAGCGGTACAAACAAATGGATTAATTTCAGATTATTTTACTCTGAATAAGGGCACTCGGCAGGGCTGCCCTCTTTCCCCATTATTGTTCTGTCTTGCCCTGGAACCATTAGCAACCACGATAAGAAAGGAGGATGATTTTCCATGGGTGGTTGTGGGAGGTGTGGCGCATAAGCTTCTACTTTACGCAGATGATATTTTATTATTTGTCTCTGAACCTACTAGATCTATGCCTTGTCTCCACAGAATTATTAATTCCTTTTCCAAGTTCTCAGGATACAAAGTCAATTGGTCTAAATCCGAAGCTTTGTCTCTGACAGCGTACTGCCCATTAACGGCTTTTCAGCCGGGCACCTTCCAGTGGTCCAAACAGGGCATAAAGTATTTGGGGATTTTATTCCCAGCAAATTTGTTTGATTTAGTTAGTTAATATTTACCCTTTAATAAAAAGGTTTTCGAGCGATGTGGACAGGTGGGCTTCATTACATTTATCAATGATTGGGAAGGTTAATGTTATTAAAATGAATTGTATTCCAAAATTTAACTACCTGCTACAATCTCTCCCTGTAAATGTCCCCCTCTCTTATTTCAAGGAATTTGATAGCATAGCGAAGTCCTTCATTTGGAATGGTAAACGTCCCAGATTGCATTTTAATAAATTACATAGGCCAATAGACAAAGGAGGGCTAGGCCTACCCAAGATTTTGTTTTATTACTATGCGTTCAGTCTCAGACATTAGGCTCATTGGTCACTTCCACCTGAGAGAGCCCCTCCCTGGTTTGTTATTGAACAGGTAGTTCTTGCCCCTATTTCGCCATTACAAAGCATCTCTATCAAACTAATCGGAAAAGTTAAGTTACACCCCGTTATTTCGCATTTACACTCGGTATGCACTAAAGTGTCCAGATTGTTTAAATTGGACACTTATTTAAACGTTGCCTCGAGCATATGGCAGAACCCAAGATTGTGTATTGGAAAGTCTCCTTTCTGCTGGCCAGAGTGGATTGTGAGGGGGGTTGCTACACTCGGTGAGCTATATGAAAGTCGAGTGTTGAGATCGTTTGAAAACTTGGTCCAACATTTTGGGATCCCCAGACCTCAGTTTTATAGGTATTTACAACTGCGCCACCTGCTTTGTACTATTTTTGGGAGTAGCACACACCCCCCTAAGGAGGCAGATGCTTTGGGAGAGGTGATTGCGGCTTTTGGAAAAGGTCATGAGGCATCAGTGTACTACTCCCTGTTAATTCAGAGTATGGGGACGGAGCCTTAACTTCTCTCAAGAGAGTATGGGAGAAAGATTTCAACTTGGCATTGGAGGAAGGAGTGTGGGTTAAGATTCTTAAAAATGTTAAGTCTGCATCTAATGATGCAAGAGTGCGTCTTATACAATTCAAAATTTTGCATAGATTTTATTGGACCCCCTATAAACTGTATAGGCTTGGTCTTAAAGACACACCCACCTGTTGGAGATGCCAATCGGAGGATGGAGACATGCCCCATGTTTTTTGGTGGTGTGTCGAGATCCAGAAATTCTGGTCGAAGGTTCAGAATTTTGTGTGTGATGTGGTGGGCACTCAGGTTTCATTTTTCCCCAGAATTTGTGTTCTGGGCGATGGGGCAGTCATCGATGTGGGGGATGGCCATATAGAGAACTGGGTTCTGATCTGTGTGATGATTGCCAGGCAGGTTATTTTGAGGGGTTGGAGGTCAGCTGGTGCGCCCCCATATCCGGAGTGGTGCATGGAGGTGGGAAGGGTGGCAGCTTATGAGGAGGTGTCATTGGGAAGATGGGGTGGCTTGGATAAGTATATTTGGAAATGGGGCAGGTATTTGGAGTTTTCTGAGGGCTCTCTGGTGGGGTGTGGAGAGAATAGTGTATTATAGTTAGTATGATTATTATGTGTGTGTATGTATGTATGTGTATATATATATGTATGTATATTTTTTATATATATGTATATATATGTGTGTCGGTTTGATTTTTATTTCTATATATTTTCTTATGTTTGACCACAGGATTGTTTTTTGGGGGGGCGGGGTCGGGGAGGGGGGGTTGTGGAGTTTAAATATTGATTTTATATATATATATATATGTTTACATCTCATTGCTATTGTATGATTTAATAAAAAATGTTAATTACAAAAAAAAAAAAAAGAATAGAAAAGAAAAACATCCTTTACCCAAAGGACAATCAATAACTTTTGCTAAATTGGGATCTAATGAAGAGGCAGTCACTGCTAATTGTCTTTTAAAGGGAGGTAGGTCACTGTAAAATCGTTGCCATTGCAATTTTTAAAAAAAAAATTTTTTATGCACAATTCTGGCCAAACAAACCATTTTCTTTCAAACCGACAATGTTATCTATATAGATATATAGATATTTTTACCGAAAACAGAATTTAAGATATTTTTTTATTTACATAATTTTTTTATATCAGAATTAAAATTCGATCACCCCCACCCCCCTTACCTCATATGACAAGCTTTTGTACTCTTTCAAGCCATATGCGTAAGAACACAAGTGCTTGTCTTTGAATTCTCCGGTCTGATCCCTGTACAGTTTCCCTGCATGCCATGCATTGTCTGGCCCCCTCACTTGACAGACATAGAATTCCTTGCCGGGAGTATCGCCTCCATCGTAAATGAGCTTAGTTGACATCACAGATTCTGTTGAAAAGACAAGAACATATATTATTATTATTATTATTATTATTAATAATAATAATAATAATAATAATAATAATAATAGATTTTACTTTTATCCATTTACAGCCTTGCATTTTATTGGAGCATTCTAAGTGAAGTACCTTTACTTAATACAGTATATATACACCTTATACACATATTAATATATCTAATATATTACACTTATAATTTTTTTTAAATATATTTGGAGGTAAATCTGTTGCTATTCCTAATCTACATTAATGATTTAGATTCTGGTACAGTAAGAAAACTTGTTAAATTTGTAGATGACACAAAAATAGGAGGAGTGGCAAACACTGTTGCAGCAGCAAAGATCATTCAAAATGATCTAGACAGCTTTCAGGACTGGGCAGACACATGGCAAATTACATTTAATAGAGCAAAGTGTAAGGTACTGCATGCAGGCAGTAAAAAGAGGTACTGAAATTGAAGAAAGAATCTATGAAAAAAAAATGTCTTCATCTAAACAATGTGGGGAAGCTATAAAAAAGGCCAACAAGATACTTGGATATATAGTGAAAAGGAATTAAATCAAAGGAATTAATGTTAAAGCTTTACAATGCATTAGTAAGACCTCATCTAGAATATTGTGTTCAGTTCTGGTCATCTCACTACAAAAATTATATTTCTGCTCTAGAAAGAGTGAATTATTTCCGCAGACATGCTAAAATAATTTAATCTTTTCAGTCTTGAACAGAGAAGACTATGTGTTGATCTGATTCAAGCATTCCAAATTCTAAAAGGTATTGACAGTGTTGACCTAGTGAACTTTTTCAACCTGAAAAAAAGAAACAAGGACCAGGGGTCACAAGTGGAGATTAGATAAAGGGGCATTCAGATCAGAAAATAGGAGGCACTTTTTTACACAGAGAATTGTGGGTGTCTGGAACCAACTCCCCAGTAATGTTGTTGAAGCCGACACCCTGGAATCCTTCAAGAAGCTGCTTGATGGGATCAATAAGCTACTAACAACCAAACAAGCAAGATGGGCCAAATAGCCTCCTCTTGTTTGTAAACTTTATGTTCTTATATATACTGTATATATATATATATATATATATATATATATATATATATATATATATATATATATATATATACTAGTTACAGTGTATGAAGGGTGTGAATAACTCTGGAGGCTACTGTAGATACTAAAATTTGTACCTGCTGGTATGCCCATTTTCGCCTCCCATTTGTATGTGACGGTGCTGGAAAGGGGCAGTTGGCCACTGCAGTTCTCCTCCTTGGTGTCAGGAATGAAACGACACTCTCCATTTTGGCAACGCAACTGGTCGCAGGTTTCTCCTGGATGGCCTCTTTGTTCTTCAGGAAAAAGATGTAAGTGACCAAACTCCAATTTTGGACACCGCAAATCCTCTTTACCAGTTTCTGGTCATTAGTTTGGTAGTAGTCTTTCGGATCTGGCACGGAGTAGAAACCGGTAATGTGACGCACTATCGCATTATTCATTCTGGACGTCAGGTATGTGTAGATCTCCCAGGCATGTCTGCAGACTTCATTCTGATGGCTGTCTGCCATGTCGGCGATTTGATTTTTGACACTTTCATCCACCTCCGCCCCTTTCTCCCTGTGGAAGATGTAAACGCTGTATTTGCCTCCGGCGGTGACCGTCAAGTAGTTGCCGGCTGCTTGCTGGTTTAAATCATCCTTGTTGTGGGCAATCACCGTCCACTCATACCAGTAGAACTTCTCTTCAAAGTTGCACTTGATTGTTGTCACTAGCAGTGCGGTGTTCGACCACTCCATTGCACCGATGATCTTGGCATCATGCAGGGCCCACTTCTCGAAGCCCTCTATGCATTTGTGCATGGCTGACTCAATGGCTGCCAACAGGTTGCTGAACTTGGCTTCGATGTCCTTGGCCTTGGGTGCCTCGTCGTAGCCCTTCATTGCATAATAGTACGTCAAGCTGGAAGCCTTTCGTCATCAGGCTGGTGAAATAGCTGGTGAATTGTGTCACCATCCTCAGGTCCCCCTCGAACTTCTCCACAACCAGGTCCAGCAGGTTCTCCAGAAGTGTTGGGCCCGCCGGCTGTGTCAGGTAGCGGTAGAAGCTGGCCACCGCACCCTCCGTCCTGGTGTTCTCGTAAAATTCGGTGAAGCGCAGCACCAGCTGCTTTTTCTCCTCAGGCGAGGTGGCCACCAGGGAGCTCTGCGTGAATTCCATGAACTTCTCCCAGCCATTCTGGATGTCGACCTCGTCCCAGGCATAGGTGCTGGCATAGTTGTTCCAGCGCATGTCCCGCTGCAGTGAGGAGACCTTCAGTGAGACTTCGTCCAGCTTGCGGTTGACATCAGCGAACTCCTTCTTCAATAGTGTCATCACTGGGTCCTCCTGCGGGATGAAGGCAAGTAGACAGCTCACCACGGAACCCAAAGCACTGAACGTTGACAGGAAGGGGGTCATGTACCGGATGCTCTTGAGCAGCAAGGCAACTCTCTTGCTCGGCAACTTCTGCACAGTGGCAATCTGCTGCTTCTGCGTCTCCGTGTCCGGCTCCATCTGCATCACCAGCATCTCGGCCCCCTTCTCTGGGCTAGCCTTGAACTCCATCCAGGAGAGGATCGCTGACGTAATGCTGTTGGCTGCGGTGATGCTCTTGTCAACTTTGTCCCTGGTCTCGAAAGGCAACTCCACCTCAGAGAAGCTGCCGTCGCACCAGAGCAGATAAAGGCACAAGTCCAGGGTCTTTGAGATAGCCATTTCTGGGAAAGACTCTCTGTTTAAAAAAAAACAAAAAAAAAGAAAAAAACAAAAAAAAAAACATTCCAAGAACTGTTTGCCAGAATGTTTTGTTTTTTTTGCACCAAAGACACACACACACACACACACACACAACTGTACACAAACAATACCATTTACAGGCTCTTCCCATGAAAAATAAAATGTCCAAAGAAAGGGGTTGTTAAGTGTGCGAAGTCAAGAATATGAACCTATACTGTACTAATTTATTCTGAACACCCCCTTTAATCCCCATAACAGAAGCATCTTCATGAGGATATGTCAACGTCACCAGGATACTTCACAAAAGTAGCCAAACAAACAATTTTATGGGCAGGTACTCTAATGGTCGGCTCTGTATTGACAGGTAGGGTGATGTCATAGTGCAATTAAAGGGATGCACTGTAATTGTCAGCACTGTACTGTATGGCACAGGGACGTCAGAGTGCTATTAAAGATAGGTACTGTAGTAGTCGGTGCTTTAATGGGCCCCATAGTTTTGTCACCCTAACTGTATATCCTTTTTAATGGGATGAGCCTGTCAGCAATTGTTCATTTGCTTATGCACTTGCTGTAGCTTTGGGCTGTCCCAGCTTCAGAATGCATGGGATTTGTAATTGTGACAAAATACATTTAAGGAATTCCATTGTACTGGTCTTCTTTAGCAATACCCACTAACAGCATTATTGAATGCTATTGTACTGTAGTACTGATTGTAAATCACTATAGTAATGATACCATAGTATGCTATAGCATTGCTACTGTGGTGTGTTTTTATTGCAGCATACTGTGATACTGCTTATGTAATAAGCTTTCAATCGGAGTAGATGGACACTAAGCCGTTAAGACTCAAGAACTCAACCTTAGGAGGTGAAAAGCTGTTCAATTGAAACCCTGGTAATAGCCCAGTAGTTGTGTTGCATCATTTCACTATTCATAACTTAATTCTGCAATATGGGATACAATTACAGCATAATAGTATGGATTGGTTATCACATTTGTGAAGAGCAACATAAATTGCAAATTGTAAGGATGAGGTAGGCTGAGTGGGATCCATTTGTGGATGTCTATTAGAGGGGTTGCTCAAACAATTCAAACAGTATTCTTTAAACGTAGTCAGGTCACAGGCTTGGGTCAAAACAGATAAATCAGTCCTCAGGCAACAAATCCAAAAAGAGTAATCCAGAGATGTAAATCCAGCAAACGTTAGCAATGGTTATAACAATAGACAAAACAATGGCAGAGAAACAACACTTGGTAAGGCAGATAACTGGCAATACTTCGCAAAGTGATACTGTGGGCATATGGCTTATATACATGGAGAATGTCCAAACAGGAACTGATGTGGCAGGAACAGGAAGTGATAAGAGTTTAATATTCCGGTGAGGGCTCCCTCTGGTGGATGGGAGCCTGTTCAGACGTTACACATATGGGTTTGTTTGTTTGTGCAAAAATATATTAATGCAAACTAGTTTGTAGAACACATACAATTTGATTTTTTTTTTTTTTTTTTTTTTTCTAAACTTCTAATGAATTAGATGGTTTTTGTGGGGTGTTCATGGAGAATAGATGGAAATTATTCATGGTCTTGCATCAATTATAATAACATAAGTATATAATAACACAAGTATATTAATATCACATGTTTTTCTTACCTGTTGTGCTGAAATACATTATATAAAAAATCTCTGAAATCTCTAATTTCAGTGTTACACGTTCTTTGCATTTGAAATCAATGTTTCAGTGTGAAACTACCTGTATGTATTTTTAGTATTTTGCAAATATAAAAAAATTGTATTTTTTTATACAAAATACTTACAAGATAGCCTTCAAAATACAAATTGTAAAATTTAATGAAAATACGTATTTTAAATACATGCATTATATATATGTGTGTGTTTGTGTGTGAATTTAATATTACTCAATTAATCAAATATATATTTAACATATATAGAAAGGGAACAAATATGAACAATGCATGAAATACTTGGATATTATATTTTACATATAGCATTTTTTCAAGAAATTTATGAGGATCATACATTTCTTACCATATATTACAAATATATGTTTGCTCCATGTGGACAAGGGCTTATGAAGTTGCAGCATTTAGATTTCTTTGTTATAATAATATTAGAAACAAGAATAACTTCACTAAGTTCTGTTTAAAAAACTACAAACTGATAGAAAACAGAATTAAAAATGAGATAAAGCCATCTCTAGTTGGTTCAGAATCTACACATATGGGTTTAAAACTCTTACCTTTCACTTCTTTTTCCCCTCTGCAAGCTCTTCTGTGATTCGATGCTGACTTGTCTTTTATACTTTGATTTTTGTTTAAATGCTGTGTTTCATCACTCTCTGGTGACTTTCACCATTTTTGTTTTATTTGGCTGGTCCTGTTTCTTTTGCTCCAAAGTAAACTTGTCCCTAAATCAACAGTTTGCAAAGGTTAAACAATTAAAGCTTGGTTAATATTTGTTACAGTACTTCAGTTCAGTTTGAAGGTTTTATAAATACATCAGTTTGCTGACCTTTAATGTCTAATATTTTTTCAGGCTTCATGTGTAAGAATGCATGTATGGAATTTATTATAACCACAATGTTACAGGGCTGAAAACAACTGGAAAGAGTATAAATAAAGGCAATTATTATTAGTTCAGTTAAGGGTTTGATTAAGCAGTTACGAGCTCAGAGAGAAAATAAACAATGCACCCACATGTCTGATTTTGTATATTTGTGAGGACTTCCCATTGACTCTCATTCTACTGTAATTTAAGGTTTCTCCAATCTAAGAAAACTCCACATTGGACAAAAGTTGACAACAAGCAAAGTATTTTGGCACTTTTAGTTTTGTTTGTTAATACTATTTACATTTGAAAGGTTTTTTTCAACCAAAACGCACCTCAAAATTTGTCCTCACAGGTATAGAAATACAAGTACACACACACACACACACACACACACACACAGACACACACATTTGTCTTGCTATATTTGTGGGTACTCCCCATTGACTCTCATTATATTTTTATTTACTGTATCTAACTCCAATCAATCAGACCAAACACCACACAGGACAAATGTCGAAACCAAAAGCCTATTTAGTTGATAAAAAGCTGTTTAACAAATTGGGGACGAATGGACATTTTCCAAAATTTTGTCCCCACACTGATTGCAATACATGTCCACACACAGCTGGAAGGATGGACAAATGTCCTGTGAGAAGACCTGCTTTTATACAACTACAGCATTCTTGGAAATGGAATGAGTCCTTGGCAGTGTTTCAAGTCAACACAAAACAAGAACAACACCAGATAACCTGTACAAACCCAGAACATATTGATTTAGTAATTTATGTATTGCATTTACATAGTGCTTTGCATTCAGAAGAATCACAAAGCAACACATATCAGAAAGTAAACATATAATATAAAAAACCTTGACATATTACCACACTGTGACTGCACATATACAACCAACAATCAAACAAACAAACACAAATTGTGAATAATGTTCTATTTTTACACACACAACTTTATAGACTGGAGACCTGGGACAAGAAATGGTTGAAATGGGTGCTGAAAGATTTTGTTTTAAAATATATCACTGCAAAAACCGTCATGGTTACTGGTGTAACCTCCGTTCCCTGATGGAGGGAACGAGACTTTGGTGTCGATGTAGTGACACTAGGGGTCACTCTTGGGAGCCCGAGACACCTCTGGTCTTTGATAAAAGGCCAATGAAAATTGGCGAGTTGTATTTGCATGCCACTCCCCTGGACATATGGGTATAAAAGGAGCTGGTATGCAACCACTCATTCAGGTTTTACGCTGAGGAGCCGATATAAGGTCCGGCCATTTCAGCGGGTAATTCAGCGTTGTGGCAGGCGGGACCAACGTCTCGTTCCCTCCATCAGGGAGCGGAGGTTACACCAGTAACCATGACGTTCCCTGTCTGTCATTCACTCGACGTTGGTGTCGATATAGTGACACTAGGGGTCCCTATACAAAACGCCACAAGGCTGAACTGTGTTACATGAACTGGCGGTGTGTGTGGTGGGCAGACTTGCTGTGTGCCTCATAGCCAGCACACCAGGTCGACACGTAACCTCCCCCAACACAGTTATGAGTGTCGAACGGCCCTTTTTGGGGACAAGTCGACTACCCAAAGATAGAGACAGGCTTAACCCAGTCGTGGCCTCTTTTCCCCTTCTCTCTTTCCACTCCCTAAAAAAGAAGGGGGATTATCCGACTGGGCCACCAGGTCTAGTCAGGGGGTGTCCCTCCCAAGGGCTACAAACATGGAGACTGGGGCAGAGGGGCTCTGCCCAAGGAAGACGCAGTTTGCCAGCAGGGAAACGAACTAGTGGAAGTTATAGATCGCATGGGGTTAGCCTTACAGGGAACCACCACATGCGGAGCACCTACCCCAGAACCGGACTCTTAGTTAGCATGTGTACTGGGCCGGCAGCGAGTCTCTCCGAAAACTCGACTGCCACAGGGCTAAGAGGAAGTCAACCAGGGAACAAATTTTGTGAACACTACTGGAAATTAACGGCGCATTTCTTCAGCTCAAAAGGAGGTGGAAGGCGCTATGTGCAAGCGATACACCCAGCCCGCTGCTGTCGCAGAGATCTGGGCGCGGGTGCCAGATGGTGCCCCTTCTCTGAGAAAGAAGGTCCTCCCTCAGGGGAATTTGCCAGGGGGGAGCTCTCGCGAGGAGCGTGAGGTCCGAGCACCACATCTGGGCGGGCCAGTAGGGTGCTACCAGGATGACCTGCTCCTCATCCTCCCTGACCTTGCACAGGGTCTGTGCAAGCAGGCTCACTGGGGGAAACACATATTTGCGAATGCCAGGGGGCCAGCTGTGTGCCAGCGCGTCTATGCCGAGGGAGGCCTCGGTCAGGGCATACCAGAGCGGGCAGTGGGGAGGATTCTTGGGAGGCGAACAGGTGCACCTGTGCCTGTCGAATCGACTCCAAATCAGCTGGAGGGTAACCTGTTGTGACGGCGCGTCTGCCGTAGTGTTGAGGTTGCCTGGGATGTGATGGCTTGCAGCGACTTGAGGTGCTGCTGACTCCAGAGGAGGATATGGCGGGAGAGTTGTGACATATAACGAGAGCGCAAGCCACCTTGGCGGTTGACATATGCTACCGTTGTCGTGTTGTCTGTCTGAACTAACACGTGCTTGCCCTGGATCAACAGCCGAAACCTCCGCAGGGTGAACAGAATTGCCAACAACTCGAGGCAGTTGATGTGCCAATGCAGTCGCGGACCCGTCCAGAGGCCGGCGGCTGCGTGCCCGTTGCAAACGCGCCCCAGCCCGTTTTGGAGGTGTCTGTTGTGACCACGACGCGCCTGGGGACCAGTTCTAGAGGAACACCTGCCCGTAGGAACGAGAGGTCGGTCCAAGGGCTGAAAAGACGGTGACAGACCAATGTGATGGCCACGTGGTGTGTCCCGTGGCGCCATGGCTGTCTCGGGACTCGAGTCTGGAGCCAGTGCTGAAGCGGCCTCATATGCATCAACCCGAGCGGGGTGGCCACCGCCGAGGATGCCATATGTCCCAGGAGCCTCTGAGGGAGTTTCAGTGGAACCGCTGTTCCCTGTTTGAACGCCTTCAAACAGGCCAGCACCGACTGGGCGCACTCGTTTTTAAGGCGCGCCGTCAAGGAGACTGAGTCCAACTCCAAACCAAGAAAAGAGATGCTCTGAACTGGGAGGAGCTTGCTCTTTTCCCAGTTGACCCGAAGCCCTAGTCAGCTGAGGTGTGAGAGCACCAGGTCCCTGTGTGCGCATAACACGTCTCGAGAGTGAGCTAGGATTAGCCAGTCATCGAGATAGTTGAGAACACGAATGCCCACCTCCCTTAACGGGGCAAGGGCAGCCTCGGCGGCCTTCATAAAGATGCGAGGAGAAAGGGACAGGCCGAAAGGGAGGACTTTGTACTGATACGCCTGACCCTCGAACGCGAACCGCAGGAAGGGTCTATGTCGAGGAAGGATCGAGGCGTGGAAGTACGCATCCTTCAGGTCTACCGCCATGAACCAATCTTGATGCCGAACGCTCGCCAGAATGCGTTTTCACGTCAGCATCTTGAACGGGAGTCTGTGTAAAGCCTAGTTCAGAACTCACATGTCCAAGATTGGCCTCAACCCACCGCCTTTTTTCGGTACAAAGTAGGGGCTGAAAAAACCCCTTCTTCATCTCGGCTGGAGGGACAGGTTCTATCACGCCCTTCCGTAGGAGGTTAGCAATCTCCGTGCAAGGTAGCAGCGTTTTTGTCTTTCACAAAGTTGAAGTGGACACCGCTGAACCTGGGCGGATGCCCGGCGAACTGAGTTGCGCAGCCGAGTCAGACGGTCCGGACCAGCCCTCGTGACGGATTGGAAAGCGCAAGCCATGCGTCCAAGTTCCACGCAAGGGAGACCAAAGGGACAACGTCATCAGATGTACCGGCAGGTGGGGCCTCGCGGCGGGGCGGAGCTCAAGGTGCCACACCACATCGTGGCCGTGCTGAGTCTAAGGACATCGAAGTACTTACCTGGCTCCTTGTGACCACCCCCGGAGCAGCCTGGGACGGGGGAGGAAGAGGCCTGTCCTCATGACCCGTGGAGACTGTCACATCGGGGGTGGATTTGTGCCACAGCTGGGCACTCAGGGGCGGGAGACCGCCACTGGAGCGCCAAACCTGCCAAATGGAGTGGTGGACGGTGGTCATGATGACGGCCATACACACCGGATACATGACCCAGGGAACAAGGAAACCGCTCTTGCTGAGCTCTTGAGTACTGCAGCCACTTGGGCATGCAGCACAATTAAATGGAAAAGGTAACATAAAGATGAAGATCTGCTTACCAGCTCCAGAGCAGCGGGTTTCGTTGTCCTTGGGTCGCCCGTCTCAAGGGCGCTTTGAAGCCTTTCACGGGTTCTGGGCGGCCGCGAGATGGGTGGCGTCTGCTTCCTGTGGTGGGCTTTAAGCCAGGGCCGGGCCGAAGGGGCGGGCTGCGGCGGAGCCGGTGCAGTCACCGCAGGGGGACGCCCTTGGCAATGAGTAGACGGGGTGCGGGATCTTGAGCCACGCCGGGGCAGGATATGCCGGCTAGCATCCATCTACTGCTCTACCATCGAGAACTGCTGGGCAAAGTCCTCGACGGTGTTGCCAAATAGGCCCACCTGGGAAATGGGGGTAACAAGGAATCGTGTCTTGTCAGCCTCACCCATCTCGACCAGGTTGAGCCAAAGGTGGCACTCCTGGACCACTAGTGTGGCCATCGTCTGCCTGGGAGACCGCGCCGTGACCTCCGTCGCTCGGAGAGCGAGGTCGGTTGCCGAGCACAGTTCCTGCATCAATCCCGGGCTGGAACTACCCTCGTGCAATTCCTTTAGCGCCTTGGCGGACTTGCAGGGCGGAGGCAGCTTGTCCAGCAGCACCGTAGGCCTTGGCCATCAGAGACGATTTAAACCTACAGGCCTTGGACAGGGGCTTTGGGCACCCGTGCCAGGTGGCGGCGCTCTGCAGGCATAGGTGCACTGCGAGCGCCTTTATCCACCGGGGGATTGCCGAATAGCCCTTGGCCGCCCCACCATCAAGTGTAGTGAGGGCGGGGAGCTGAAAAGATCGGGACCGGGCAGTAAAAAGTGCCTCCCGCGACCTTGTCAGCTCTTCATGCACTTCTGGGAAGAAAGGAACGGGGGCGGGGCATGACTTTGAGCGGCGCCACGAGCCCAGGAACCAATCACCGAGCCGTGAGGGTTCAGGGAAGAGCAGTGAAATCCACTCTAACCGACGCTCATGGCTGCCCGGGAAAGCATGTCGTCTTCTCTGCGTCAGCCTGTGACTGGGCAATCAACCCCAAAGGGAGGAGCCCAGCTGAGGCCTCCGACTGGACGAGCCCATCATTATCACTTTCACGGGTGAGGTCGAACTCGCCGTGAGACGAGCCGGCGGACTCACCCGGAAGCCCGATTGGGGCAGACGAGCGTGCTGGGCCGGCGGAGGCGGTCCTATTGGGGTCCCCAAATCGCCCCCAGTGCTAGCCACGCTGGCCTCATACCTTTCTTACGAAGGTGAGCCACGACCGCAACGTTGCCATGGACATATTCTCGCAATGAGAACATGACCATCCACGAACGCTGTGAGCAGTGCCCAGACACGAAAGACAGTGATCGTGAACGTTAGAAGGTGAGAGATAACGAGCACAACCAGGAATAACACACAATCGGAAAAGCATCTTAAAAAGACGCGTCTTTAAAAAGACGTTCCTTGTGTGCGCTCTTTTAGAGAAATATATACTCTTTTAGAGGGGAAAAATGCTCTTTCAGAAAATATACTCTCTAGTTTTTCTGCCGAAGCGCCCAGGGGCGTTCTCTGCAGTGCATCAGTGCAGAGGGGGGAGAAGCCGCTGAAATGCGCCGTCAGATCCAGCAGAGGTGAATGAACAGTAGTATTCAGCTCAATGAGCATGACCGTTCAGCTCCAAAGAGAAAATCTGAATGAGTGGTTGCATACCAGCTCCTTTTATACCCGTATGTCCGGGAGAATGGCATGCAAATACCACTCGCCAATTTTCATTGGCCTTTTATCAAAGACCAGAGGTGTCTCGGGCTCCCAAGAGTGACCCCTAGTGTCACTACATCAGATAGGGAACTCTCTCTCTCCCACCCCCTTTCTCCTCTATCCCCTTTCCTCTCTCTCCCTCTCCTCTCTCTCCCCCTCTCTAGTTCCTTGCGGCCCGAACAGCCATAGTAGAGTAAACAACACTGCAGTCTGTGTCCTGAACTGTCTCGCTCTCTCTCCTCCTGCAGCACTCTCCTGAGAGAGAGAGAGAGAGAGAGAGAGAGAGAGGGAGGAGAGACACTTTTACTTTTGAAAAAACTTTAATAAAAAAACACATCACAAAACACACATTTCTAAATAAAATTATTATAAAATGAATTATATAAATGACTGCAGTTCCCCCTCCTCCCCAGCGCTCACAGCCCCTCACACTCACATCAGCACTGTTCAAAACTAAACAGATCATGAACTAAGGAAAAATATGCTAAATCAATTTTGATTCTAACTTAAGAATCTAAACATTAAACTGACATCGTCACTTGGACCATCCTTTTTTTTTCTTGTTCTCCAAAGAGCAAGCTTACCTTGCCCAAGTATATAATTAATTAAACAGCATTTAAACCTTCTTCCCTGACAATAGGGATAGGGATTTCCTTTGTAAATGCTACATTACAAGAATTCAGTAATTGTGAAATGAAAGTAAACAAAAGATCAAGCCGACTACAGTCTGCAAAGAGGTGGAAAACAGTCTCTTCCTGCCCACAGAATGCACATGCTGTGTTGACTAAGGGATCCACATGATGGACATAATGCCCCGTGGCTATGATGCAGTGCAGAACACGCCACTGCAGACCCTCTGAGCCTTTGGCCAGAGGTGAATTATACAGAGTCCTCCATGCTGAAAACATTTCCTTTCACAGTCCATGTGGGCTAGCCACCTTTTCTCAGGTAGGGTCCTCAAAACACCCATGTGGCACACATTTACACAGATCTGGTATAGCTGGGGGTTTTTTTCCAATGGAATGAGCAGGACATTTCTTCAGTGTGTCTGTGTTACACCAGCTCCTCTCAAAGTCCTCAGGTACAGCCAGGGAAATTAGAAAACCAGGGCAGGCTAGATCTTCTTCAACCACACACTTTTCAGCCAAAGCCTGACCCAGAACTTCTCTCACCCGAGGAGAAAAAGAGTTTTTCAGTTCATTTAGGACCCTGTCAAAGACTTGGGGGGAGTGGGCCCCCAGCTGCCTGGCCAGGATCTTCACTTCCCTCCACTGCCCAGTGGTCACCAGCAGCAGGTGTTTTAGTTTAGTGACTCCCCCAGACATGAAGACAGAGCACGGTGCTCCTGACTGGAAACCTTCCACGGGGAAGCAGAGGTTAAAGAGCAGCACCAAGCTTCCAGTCAGGTGTTCCTCCTGCCTCTCCACTCAAACTTTCTGCCAAGCATTTACTAAGTTCTTATAGAACTCTGGGATTCTAGAGATGTCTATTCAGGGTAGATTAACTAGGAACAGCTTCCAGTCCAACCTTATTCTTCCCACACTGTGAAGAAAAGAGAAGGAAGTGTGTCTACAACTCAACTGCTGAAAGAACAGCAGCGGCTGTGCTGCCTGCTGCCGAAACACAGCCACACGACTAAGAACATCAAGCAGTCCCTGCCCCCTTTCTCCTTGTGGTAAATATAACACAGTAGGGCGGAGCCAGTCGTGTCCATTCCAGAAGAAATTCAAAAGTTATTTTTGTACCTCAAACAACAGTCCTGGGAAGGGGAGGGGGGGTCTAGGCACACCAATTTATGCCACAACATGGCACAGCTGCCAGCAGGTTGTTGAACTTAGCTGTGGTGTCCTTGGCCTTGGGTGCCTCATCATAGCCCTTCATTGCATAATAGTACATGTCGAGCTGGAAGCCTTTTGTCATCAGGCTGGTGAAATAGCTGGTGAATTGCGTTATCATCTTCAGGTCCCCCACAAACTTCTCCACAACCAGGTCCAGCAGGTTCTCCAGAAGTGTTGGGCCTGCCAGCTGCATCAGGTAGCGGTAGAAGCTGGCCACCACACCCTCCATCCTGGTGTTCTTGTAAAATTCAGTGAAGTGCAGCGCCAGCTGCTTTTTCTCCTCGGGCGAGGTGGCCACCAGGGAGCTCTGCGTGAACTCCATGAACTTCTCCCAGTCGTTCTGGATGTCGACCTCGTCCCGGGCAAAGGTGCTGGCATAGTTGTTCCAGCGCACCTCCTGCTGCAGCAAGGAGACCTTCAGTGAGACATCATCCAGCTTGCGGTTGATGTCAGCGAACTCCTGCTTCAACAGTGTCATCACGTGTCAAGGCAAGGAGACAGCCCTCTATACTGCTCTCCCCAATTGCACTCCCAACACTTTGAATCCTGTCTTCTCGCAACGCAGTGATTGTGGAAGCAAGGGGGGCCCAGTCCTACTCCATTCCTCACACAGGAAAGTGCTACATTTTCCTCAGTTTACCTTAGCAGAGGAGGCTTTTTGGAAACCACTTTCTGTCCTCTAGCACCAGGACATCAGCCTGAGAGGTGATGAAGATGGAGACATAATTCAGCATAGGCAGACAGACTGATTGGAGGGGCACTCGCCACCAGAGGGACCTTCAGGCTAGCCAACCTGCTCTGAAGCCTACAGAGAAGGGGCTCAATAGACAGGGTGTACAACATCCCAGACAGTGGACAGCCTTGCTGAATTCCCCTCTGTACAGGGTAAGGACGGCTCAGACTGCTGTTGATTTTTAAAACACTAAAGACATTCGTATATAAAAGCCTTATAAATGAGATAAACTTTGGTCCAAAACCAAAGGATTCCAGCATTTTAAACAGATATGTGTGGTCCACCCTCAAAAGCTTTTTCTTGATCCAGGGAAATAACCCCTAGATCTATATTGAAAAAAAATCGCTTATTGACAAAGCATCCCTTATCAAAAATGTGTTATTAAAAATAGTCCTTTCTGGGCTCCTGAGTGGTGCATCCAGTAAAGGCGCCCCCTGCAGCCCATCAATTCAAGGAGCCTTCCCTGTTGACAACTGAGTCACAGCCTCTGTTAGTTCTTGCATTGTCAAAGGAGCCTCCAGGGTGCATCCTTCCTCCAGAGGCAACATAGGCAGATCTCTGAGCAGGTGAGCAGTCTGTTCTTCATTGCAAGTCTCTGCTGTGAAGAGTTGACTATAAAAAGATACAGCTTCATTATTGATTTCCCCTTGGCTATACACTTCCTTCCCATTGGCCAGACATACAGAGTACAGCTGCTTACTTGTAGCCGTACTGTGCTCTAGGTTAAAAAAGAACTTTGTAGGGGCATCCATATCTCTAAGTTGAAGGAAACATGATCGTATCAGAGCACCCTGCACTCTCTCCTCCAGCAAGCGACTCAGCACCTCCTTCTTGTCCTTCAGACACTAGAAGTAATTTTCATTGCTGTCCATACTGATGTTTTGCTCAAGATTTATAATCCCTCTCTCAAGCTCTCCAATTGACTTATTTAATAGTCTGGTTGAGTTGGCAGCATACTGCTGACAAACAAGTTTAATTGGTATTTTGCCAAACTCCCACTACTGTCTCAGACTATCAACACTCCCTTTCTGATGTCTCAAAGAGATCCAAAAAACTTTAAATAAACTCTTAAAAACCCCATCTTCTAATAAACTGGTTTTAAAATGCCAGAAATATGGTAAGCAGGCCGCAGAAGGCAGACAGGCAGTAGACAACACACAATGGTGGTCTGAAGTCATGGTGGAAAAAATATAACTTTTTATTACTGCTGTTTAGTGCAGTATACCCTGTCCAGTCTTGCTTTTGAAATCTGACATTCATTTTAATCCATGTATACTGCTGGAGTCTGGGTTTAAAAACCCTCCAAACATCAACCAGATCGTTAAACTTTATAATATCTGACAATTTGTTAGAGGACTGTGGGTGTGGCTCCCTATGATTCCTATCCAAAGTAAAATTCTCAGTGCAGTTAAAATCACCCCCCATTAAAACCATCTGATAACATTACACTGAGATAACACCTGATTTTGATTATAAAAGAAAATGTTTTCCCTATCTTCATGTGGAGCATACATATTAATAAAAATAACATCTAAACCCCTGTAACATGCTTCAGTTTTTAGAAGCCTTCCTTTAACCTCTTCACTAATAAATAAAACATCAATACTCAACCCTGGTGCAAATGAAACTGCTACCCCTGCACTTATATTTGAGCCATGGCTGAAAGCCCCACCCCCTTTCCATTCACTCCACCACTCACTCTCATTCATATTGTCAGTGTGTGTCTCTTGCAGAAACACAACACTCGCTCTTTTTAAACTCAGACAATCAAACAGCTGAGCTCTCTTATTAATACTCCTACCTCCATTCTTGTTAAGTGTCGCTACTTGAAACTTCTCCATATTAAAGAGTTGAATAAAAACCAGACACAAACAAATAAGAAAAAACCTATGAAACCCTGTGCAGCCATTTCAAAAATAATTTTGTTTTTTTCTTCTCCTCATTAATAAATTTTTTCCTTTCAGAGACCAGTTTCTTTAGCCTATATCTTTTGTTTCTGATTGAGCTCATTTAATGTGGCTTCCCTCATCACTATTTTAGCAGAATAAATAAACAAATGATCACTGGGAAAATATTCCTTCTGTACAACACCCCTGTCAGGGCTGTATGTGTTTTTGTTCATGTTTTTCACTTTGGTAATTAGCTCCATGCCATGTTTGTTCCTGTTTCCTTGTCAAGTGATCTTGTCATGTGTTTCCCATGTTCTTGTGTCTTGTCCTCATTGGTTCATTATTTAATTAAGTTGTTAGCAGTCTTGTTAACTTGTTTAGAGTTCTAAGTTTTCATTATGTATTTAACCCTCATGTTTGCCATTGTCCATTGTCGAGTATTATGTGTGAATGTATCATTGTTGGTGTACAACTTTCCATGTCAAGTTTATAGTCAAGCTAAGTCAAGTCATGTCATGTCAAGTTGAGTTTAGTCAAGTTGTTCGTGTTTATGTTTGTTCTATTTGGATTCATGTTTTGGAATAGACCTTGTAAATAAACTGCACTTGGGTTTGTCGCACTTCTTCTCATCTTCGTCTACCTCTAGCCAGCCACGTTGCAGAATACTCGACCCACCAAGATGAACCCAGCAGTTCAGGAAGGCCTTTCCATTGAGGAATATGTTGAGGACTTTTATGCTCTGACCAGCAGGGCCGATTTTAATGAGATTGCCCTCAAGGACTGTTTTCGCTTTGGGCTGAATGAGCCAATCTCCTCCTTGATGCCAGGATGCCAGAGTACCTACAGCCTGACTCAATTTATCGACCTTGCCCTACTGATATGTGTTTCATCATTCACTATGGGGGAGTTTGACACCAAGCCTGAGTCCCACGTCACTGCCGCCAAGCCAGAGTTCCACGTCATGCCCGCCAAGCCAGAGTTCCACATCATGGCCGCCAAGCCAGAGTTCCACATCATGGCCGCCAAGCCAGAGTTCCATGTCATGGCCGCCAAGCCAGAGTCCCAAGTCATGGCCGCCAAGCCAGAGTCCCAAGTCATGGCCGCCAAGCCAGAGTCCCACGTCATGGCCACCAAGCCAGGGTCCCATGTCATGGTCACTGAGCTTGCGCCACCTTCTGCCCCGGATCCTGATTCTACTCCACGCTATATCACAGTCACGCCTCAGTCTGCTCCATGCCATGTCACAGCCATGACTCAATCTAATCCATGCCATGACACAGCCATGCCTCAGTCTGCTCCATGCTATGTCACAGCCACGCCTCAGTCTGCTCCTTGCCATGTCACAGCCATGACTCAGTCTAATCCATGCCATGTCACAGCCACGCCTCAGTCTGCTCCATGCCATGTCACAGCCATGCCTCAGTCTGCTCCATGACATGTCACAGCCACGCCTGAGTCTACTCCACGCCATGTCACAGCCACAAATCAGTCTACTCAATACCATGTCACAGCCATGCCTGAGACTGCTCCATGCCATGTCACAGCCAAGCTTCAGTCTGCTCCATGCAATGTCTCAGGCTCACCTCTGGTCAATGAGCCAATGCCCAAGACTGCCATGGTCAACAAGCCAACACCCATGTCTGCCACGGCCAACGAACCAGCGTTGCAAGCCTCGTCCATCCAAGAGCCAGCATTGCAAGCCTCGTCCATTCCAGAGACATCTCTAACTGGGCTATTTGAGCTGGAATTGGTTTCCGCCCTTGTATCCACTCTGAGTTCTCCTGATCAGCCGGTTCCCCCCAAGCCACCGGTTCGATCATCGCCCTCTGAGATATCCCAGACAAGGAGAACTTTTGAACCTCCAACTCCACCTAGATCCTCCGAGCCCTGGACTCCACCTTGGCCTGTCGATCCCTTGACATCACCTTGGCTCTACGTTCCCTCGGCTCCACCGCGGCCCTCCAGTCTATCGTCTTTACCGGGGTCCCCGTCCCTCCAGCTCCCCCTTGGTCTGTTGGTCACCTGGCTCCACCTTGGCTCTCCGATCCTCTGGCTCTGCCTTGTCTCTCCAATCCTTCAGCTCCACTGGGGACCTCCATCTCTATGGCTCCGCCTTGGTCCTCAGCCCCACCGGCTCCGCCTTTGTGTGTTAGCCAGAGGGGAACTGGCCCACAGAGTGAGTCTGGTTGCTCCCAAGGTTATTTTTCTCCATTAACCAACATCTTATGGAGTTTTGTGTTCCTTACCACAGTCGCCTTCTGCTTACTCACTGGGATTATTTAATTATTTATTTTAAACAATTCATAATCGTATTTTATCAAACTAAACAATGATGACTTTAAGACAGTATAGATATTACATTTTTATCTTCTGTTAATGCCTGATCTTCTGTAAAGGTGCTTTGAAACGATGTGTGTTGTGAAAGGCACCATACAAATAAAAATGACTTGACTTGACTTGACTTCTGATCCCCCAGCTCTGCCTTGCTCCTCCGAACCTCCGGCGCTGCTTTGGTCCTCCCTGCTCTTGGGCCTCATGTATTCGGATAGACAAAGGCAGGCCTAACACAGTCGTAAAACCTAACTCAGGCCCATATACCAAGTCATAAATCTTACTGATAAAACCATGCCAAAATCAAACAAAGGGAGTCCAAAACAGACTACAAATCCCATGAAGCCTTGCTCACTAAATGATCTAACTCTCAACTCCTATTGGATGAGGCACACAACAGAACATCCCTCAACCATGATGTCATCAGGAGTAGAAATATCTCTGAGATGCTTCCGGGATTTGCTTCCAGCAACTTTGCTCATCACTGCTCTCAGGTGTAGCCTCGTGGCACAAGGAAGTAACATCCGACTTGAAACAATGGCCATACAATCTCCATCTCGCTGGACGAGTTGAGATTACTCTGTGTTCCACCGAACACTCTAACGGATCCAAAGGAGACCGCCGAGCAATCTGCATCTTCATCCGTTTGCCTGCAGAAGTGAAGAGAAAAAGATTTCTCTTCCATCTTCAATCAAGTCGACGTCGCTGATTTCTCCCCAGCCCGCCGAGAATCAGCAGCCATACTGCCCGCCGACAGAGTGAGGAAACAGCCTCCCATCATCACCCGAGCCTCGAGTCCAGAGCACGACTTTTCTGCATTTCTAGTTTGAGACTCCAAGCTGCTATCCAGAGGGAGCTCTCAGAGTCTCGACTCCCTAACCAACTCTCCCCCCTCACCGGTCACGCCTGAACTCTTGATCCCTTTACTTTAGATTTATGTTTTTTAGAAACAATACTCTATTTTGAGTTGTCACTACCAGTGTTATTTTCAGCAGCAGTAGATGTACTTGACTCACTGCCTCCAAAACCTGCAGTATCATACACTCTCTTCAGATAAAGTGCCGGTATAGGTCCCAATTTCTTCAGCTGCACTGGCTTTTCTGCTCCCTATGGCTCTGCCAAAACCCTGCTAGGCTCCCCATTATCACCCCCTTCTCTGTCTCCTGTTATATCCGGACAAACCTTCCTGAGGTGCCCCTGTTTTCCACACTGAAAGCACTTCATTCACTCATTGCTAGCAAAAACAGTGTAATTAACATCATCGATATTAAAACTCCATGAGACATAAATAGCAGAATTTGAATTGTTTAAGAGAACAAAAGCCTGCCTCCTAAATGACAAAACATGCTTTACTTTGGGATGCTTACACCCGAGTAGAATGGGCTAAATCGGGGACATAAGCATCCCATACCAAGCAAGTTCTCTGGCTAACTTCTCATTTTCAATGAATGGCAGCACGTTCGAAAGAATAACCTTAGTGATGGGGGAAGACAGTGGCAACACGCTGACAAACTTCTCTTTTATAGTTAGCCCCTCAACTACAACATGGTGTACTAGCTGCTCATCATTAAGAAACACCACAATCGCCTTATTCATTCGGGAAGCCGATTTGATATTACTGTATCCAATGTTTTCACCAACAATAAAAAAAAACTAAAACAAAACAAATATTAAAAAGATCTAAACAGTGTTTTCTTTCTGTTAAAAAACAGATTAAAACCAAATTAATAAAAACACTGTAAAACAAATAAAATAAAATAAAACTTAAAAACTGGAGCTCCCCTTCCTCACTCACAGCACACAAGGTATCTCCCACACACCACCTCTCCTGGAGGTCCTTCAGGTTTTTGTTTAGTTAAAAAAACTCCCCACGACATCAGTCATCCTGGCTCCAGAGATACTGTTCTTTCTAGATTTTAAAATGGCTAGCTTTGCCTGACCCATTATAAAATTAATTAAAACACACCTTCTGTTTTTAAAACTGTAGTGAACCCCAAAGATAAAAAGCTCTTTTGTGAACTCCCTGCTTAGGCCCTGCAGGAGCTCCTGTAGGAGATGGAAGAGGGGTCCTAGCCTGACACACTCACTGTACATGTGAAATACTGTCTCCTCCACAGAGCAGAAACAGCACTCTGAGCTAATGCTAGCATCAACTCTGTGGAGAAACCTGCCGGTGGACACAATACAGTGCAGGATCATCCAGGTCCCCTGCTCTCTTGGTGAGGGGCAGTTTATACAGTACCCTCCACACTGGCATGTGCCCCTCCTCTACCTTAGGACATGCCCTCCACTTTGAATCCACCAGCCCCTTCAACTGATTAAAATTAGATGCCATCACACACAGCGTTAGGTCTTTAACTGTATTTAAATTTAGCAATGTACCTTCATTCCCTCCATCCCACTATCCTTCACCCACTGCTGGACACACTAGCAGACCTGAAAAGATGAATTCTGGTCTCTGCCCTGTGTCACTGGATACCTCCTCCCTCAAAGCCTCCCTGAGCTTGGGGGAGAGAGAGCTTCTCAGCTCACTAACCATTTTCTCTGCCAGACTCTCAGAGTGCCAGCCCAGCCACCCAGCCAGCTGTGTAGTAGTCAGCCAGCAGGAGAGCTCAAGATTGATCAAATGGCTCAGCCTGGTCACTCCCACCCTCACAAATCTGGCACAGAGTGTCACTGACTGAAAGAAACGCACAGGGAAGAGAGGATTAAAAAATAGGGGCTCCTCCAACAGGACCCTGCCTGTCAGAGACCCCTCATCTCTCTCCACCCTCACTGCTCTCCAGGTATCTAAAACACTCAAATAAAAAGAAGGGAGACCTGCTTTAGCCAGTCCGGTACTCTCAATCACAAACAGGTGCTTATCTATCCCCAGCCCCCCTACTTTGCTGAGGAAAAAACACGGCAGCCTCTTCCAATGAGCATCCTCCCTAGCATATAGGAGCCTCTGCACTGCCTGCAGTCTGAAGGCTGCCATCCTGCTGGCAATGCTGACAACCCCTGCCCCCTTCATCAGTGGGGAGATGCGACTGCTGGCCGCAGCCAATGTATCCCGCTCAATGCACATTGAGTGTCCCCATCAATGCACACAAACACATTTACATTGTCTGCATATGCAGACACCTTCACTGCACAGGGGAGGGTGAGGAGGGCACTGCCCAGCCAACCCCTCAGCAGATGCAGCAGAGGATCTGTGGCCAGCAAATAGAGCATGCCAGACAGTGAGTAGCCCTGCCTAATATCCCTGCACATTGGGAAGGGCTGACTCAGCCCATTGTTGATCTTTAAAATACTAAAAACATTTAAGTATAAAAGCTGGATATAAGAAATAAAAAAGGGCCAAACCCAAAGGCTTCCAGGGTTTGTAAAGGTATGTGTGGTCAACCCTGTCAAATGCTATCTCCTGATCTAGAAAGACCAGCCTGACATTCAAATCACATGTATTGGCTACTGATAAAAGACTCTAATTAAAAGCAAATGATCAAAAATGGAATGTCCCGGTATACAGTATGTTTGGTCCATGTGGATTACAGCTCCTATACACATTTTGAGTCTATTGGCTAGACACTTGGAAATTATTTTAAAATCAGAGAAAAAATGTAAAACAGGTCTCCAGTTTTAAGTAAGCAGGGATCTCCTTTCTTGGGCAGCAGTGTGACCACTGCCCTCCTGCAGCTGAGGGGCAGTTCTTTATGTTGGAGGCTCTGTCCAGATTTTTTTTTTTTTTATTCAGCTGGCAGTCCATCAATGCCTGGCACTTTTCCATTGGAAAGCTGTGTAACAGCAGTGGTCAGTTCTTGATATGTTAATAGTTTGTCTAATGTGTGTTCTTCATCTTTGCTCAGGCTGAGCAAACCCTGCAGCAGCAGGTCTGTCTCCTGCTGGTCACATGGCTCTTTGCTATACATCTCAGTATAAAACTTGACTTCCTCCTTGCTGATCTCCTCCCAGCTGTACAGCATCCTGCCACAAGGTATCTGGATGCAGTACATCTGCCAGCCATCCGCTCTCCTTCTTTCCAAGCCAAAGAAGAAGCTTTGAGCTCCATGAAGCGATAGTGCACCAGTGCCCCCTTCACTCTCTCTTTCAGCAGGCTGCCCAACTTGTGTCTCTGCTCCCTCAGGGTTTGCAGGGTATGCTCCTGGTGGTCTGTGTCAAGGCTGCTCTCTAACTGGAGAATTTTATCCTCCAGGTCTCTCACTGCTGTGTTCAGTGACCCGGTTTAGTTGAGTGTGTACTGCTGACAAAAGATCTTAATCTGTGTTTTGCCGATGTCCATCACTGCCTCATATTTTCATACTGCATTTTTTTTCCATATGTCCCAAAATTGATGAAATTGTTTTACACATATTGTGTCCCATAATAACTTTTCATTAAAATGCCAGTAGGAGGTGCTGTGAGAGTCAGGGGTAAGTATTACTGTAACTAACAGGCAGTGGTGATCAGAGAGGCTGCTGGGGATGATGCGAGCTTTAATGCATTTATTAAGGTTATTTTATTGTGTAGAAGCAGTCTAACCTTGATCTATATAATTGTTGTGAGACCAGGTGTATTGCCTTGTGTTGCAATGCAGACACCTTCAAACATCAACTAGGCCATGGAACTGAAAAACTGCAGCCAATTCACATGAGGATTGGGGATTGGGTTCCTCATTGTTTCTATCCATTGTAAAATCAATAGTGCATTTAAAATCTCCTCCCACTACCACCACATCATCATCATCAATACTTAAAAGAGCTTGCTTTAGTTTGGTAAAAATTAAAATTCGTTCCCTCCCCTTATTTGGTGCATTAATATTAATAAAACAAAAACAGTGCCACCCAACCTTGCTCTCACTTTTAAAAGCCTCCCCTTTTCAGTCTCTTCAATGTCTAAAATCGTTGCTTCTAGGCTGGGTTTAAATAATATCACCATACCTGCACTGGCATTTGAGCCATGGCTCAGCACACACTGCCCCCTCCACTCTGCCAGCCACGCCGCCTCATTCTCCCTGTCCGAGTGCGTCTCCTGCAGCAGCGTGACCCCTGCCCGCTTGTGTTCTAAAAACTCACACAGCTGCACTCTTTTAAAAGCCTGCAGCCATTCACGTTAAAAGAGATAAAAACACACTTTTCCATAGCAGCTAAAATAAATAAAACTGACAGAATAAAACAAGAAACAGTTTAAAAAAAAACTTAAAAGGAACATTAGCGATATTTTTCTTTATAATTTGTACATATTTCTTATGACTGTACCTTTTTTGCAGGTCAAATTCTTCTAATGCTGCCTTTCATGTTACAATATGCACTGAGTGGATGAATAATCTCAGATCTGGGAAGAAGTTTTCAATTTCAACCCCTCTTTTTCCTTTCGTATTCTCCATGATTAATTTTTCAAGGGAGTAAACTTTCCCCCTGTTAACGAGTTGGCTATTGGGGATGTCAGATATAAGTGAGGAGTCAGAGAGTTCCCCCTCCATTTCCTCTGCTCCGTCCTCGCTGTCTGTTCCACCATCCACAGCTGTCCGCTCCTCTGTGGCTCTCTCCACCGCCACAGCACCACTCTCCTCTTCTCCTCCCAGCACAGCCACAGCTGTCACCACTGCCGCTGTCTTTGCCTCCAGTTGCTGGTGTTCAGAGAGAGAGGAGCCCTGCACAGCACCAGGGTTGGAGCCCGTCACCGTGCCGCTCCCCTCTCCCTCCATTTCAGGAGGGACAGACACCCCTGCCTGAGACTGGAAGCTCCCCTCCAGCCCAGGCTTGGGTCTCTGCTCTGTTCCCTGCTCACCATTAAGCAGATCTGCAGCTCCTTTTTTTCTCATTAACTTCTTGTGAGAGACCGCGGATGAGTCTCTTCAGCCTCGACCGTGGTGTCGGCAGCTCCATCCCATTCGGCAGCTCCCTGGTCTCTGCAGTCTCCGGCTGCCGCTGCAATGGGAGAGTCAACTCATCCTCCTGCTCACCCCCAACATCCCCAGCCTCCTCCCTGCTATCAGTACCCTGCTCCTGACTGGCTTCAGTTGTGTTTTTCCTCAGGCAGGTTCTCTTTTGGTGTCCGTGTTCACCACAATTAAAACACTGCATTGTGTCAAAGCTAGCAAAAACAACACAGCTCGTCCTCTCCACACTGAAGCTCCAAGCAACATCGATCACCTGCCCCAGGTTATTCAGCAGTAAAAACGCCTGTCTCCGAAAAGCCTCCTGCATCTTTACACCCTTAAGGGGATATTTTTAATTGAGGACACCAGTTTGACATATCGGGCAATTTCATTTTGTAGGGTCTCCATATTTTAAAAATGGAGGTGTAGGTTTTACTGGTTGTTTAGATCAGTGTTACTATCAGAAATAATTAATAATTATTACTTTAGTTATTAATTAATATTTAAATTAAATAATAGAATCTAACTCATTAAAGCCTCATACGGGGCACCAGTAAATGCAGTGCGCTACGTTCAGGAGTGGGTTTGGTTATTAGCAATAATTATCAAAGATAATTATAAATTATTAAAATCAATAGAACATTGATTTGAATCAATGTTAGCTCTTTTAATCCTTCACATCAACAATCAAAGATAACCATCAAATTCAATAGAATATTAATTATTATCAAAGATAATCATTAATTATTAAAATCAATGGTACATTGATTAGAATTAACACTAGCTGGCTGTTTCTGCCACCATTGCGAGTCCAATCCGTGCAGAGAGCATAGGAAAAATAAACATCAACCATCAGGCGGATTGGCTTGACACGACGAAAACACGATACTTGCATTCTCCGTGTAATATACGCAGCACTTCTGTATTTGATTTGTATTGAATCGGGGGTGTCCGTGGAGAGGAGGTCGTCGCTCACTAAAGCTAGGCAGAAATATTGCAAGGGGTCTGGCCAGGAGGATTGTGAGCAGAAAGCCAAAACCATGAATCAGATCCTGCCTATCCGCTTTCAGGAGCACCTGCAGCTCCAGAATCTGGGCATAAACCCAGCAAATATTGGGTTTAGCACCCTCACGATGAGTCAGATAAGTTCATCTGTATCCGGGAGAAGGTGGGTGAACAGGCCCAGGTGGTGATCATCGACATGAGCGATCCAAACACGCCAATCCGCAGGCCCATCTCTGCAGACAGTGCCATAATGAACCCAGCCAGCAAAGTCATTGCTTTTAAAGCTGCAAAAACCCTTCAAATTTTCAACATTGAAATGAAAAGCAAGATGAAAGCCCATACCATGACAGAAGATGTTACATTTTGGAAGTGGATCTCTCTCAATACCGTAGCACTTGTGACAGATAATGCCGTCTATCACTGGAGTATGGAAGGAGACTCACAGCCTATCAAAGTCTTTGACCGGCATTCCAGTTTAACTGGATGTCAAATTATTAACTACCGCACTGACGCCAAACAGAAATGGCTGCTCCTTATTGGAATTTCAGCACAGCAAAACCGGGTTGTGGTTGCAATGCAACTTTACTCAGTGGACAGAAAGGTGTCGCAACCAATCAAAGGCCACACTGCTGGGTTTTCCCAATTCAAAATGGAGGGGAATGCTGAGGAATCCACACTATTCTGCTTTGCTGTTCGGGGACAAGCTGGAGGAAAGTTGCACATTATTGAGGTTGGAACACCTCCGTCAGGTAATCAACCTTTTCCAAAGAAAGCAGTGGATGTGTTCTTGCCTCCAGAGGCCCAGAATGATTTCCCAGTTGCTATTCAGATAATCTCCAAGCATGATGTTGTCTTTCTCATCACCAAATATGGCTACATCCATCTATATGACCTTGAGAATGGCACCTGCATCTACATGAACAGGATCAGTGGAGAGACCATTTTTGTGACCGCACCCCATGAAGCCACTTCTGGAATTATTGGTGTTAACAGGAAGGGACAGGTGCTATCTGTGTGTGTGGAGGAAGAGAACATCATTCCTTTCATCACCAATGTGCTGCAGAACCCTGACCTGGCCCTCAGAATGGCTGTCCGTAACAACTTGGCAGATGCCGAGGAGCTGTTCGCACGCAAATTCAACAACCTTTTTGCTGGCGGCAATTACTCTGAGGCTGCCAAAGTGGCTGCCAATGCACCAAAGGGCATTCTGCGCACCCCAGACACCATCCATCACTTCCAGAGTGTTCCTGCCCAGCCTGGTCAGACCTCTCCCCTGCTGCAGTACTTTGGGATACTGTTGGATCAGGGCCAGCTGAACAAGTTTGAGTCATAAAAGCTTTGCTGGCTAGTCCTGCAGCATTGTCGCAAACAGCTCCTGGAGAAATGGTTCAAGGAAGATAAGCTGGAGTGTTCTGAAGAGCTGGGTGATTTAGTGAAGTCTGTGGATCCAACTCTTGCTCTCAGTGTCTATCTGAGGGCAAATGTTCCCAACAAAGTTATTCAGTGCTTTGCCGAGACTGGGCAGTTCCAGAAAATTGTACTGTATGTGAAAAAGGTTGGTTACGCTCCAGACTGGATCTTCCTGTTGAGGAATGTGATGTGGATCAGTCCAGAACAAGGCCTGCAGTTCTCTCAAATGATCGTTCAGGATGAGAAACCTCTGGCTGACATCACTCAGATTGTGGACATGTTTATGGAGTATAACCTGATTCAGCAGTGCACTTCTTTCCTATTGGATGCCCTGAAGAACAACCACCCCACCGAGGGTCCTTTTCTGCTGGAGATGAACTTGATGCATGCACCACAGGTGGCTGATGCCATCTTGGGCAACCAGATGTTCACTCACTATGACCAGGCTCATGTGGCTCAGCTTTGTGAGAAGGCAGGTCTTCTGTAGAGAGCTCTGGAGCACTACACTGACCTATATGACATTAAACGTGCCATGGTCCACACCCAACTGCTGAACCTAGAGTGGCTGGTGAACTTCTTTGGATCTCTGTCAGTGGAGGACTCTCTAGAGTGTCTGAGATCCATGCTGTCTGCTAACATCAGGCAGAACCTCCAGATCTGCGTTCAGGTGGCCTCCAAGTATCATAAGCAGCTCTCCACCCAGTCACTCACAGAGTTTTTGAGTCCTTCAAGAGCTTTGAAGGTCTGTTCTACTTCCTGGGCTCCATTGTAAACTTCAGCCAGGATCCAGCCAGGATATTTCAAATATATTCAAGCTGCCTGCAAAACTGGCCAAATCAAGGAAGTGGAGAGAATCTGCAGAGAGAGCAACTGCTATGATC
This sequence comes from Myxocyprinus asiaticus, assembly GCF_019703515.2. NCBI lineage: Eukaryota > Metazoa > Chordata > Actinopteri > Cypriniformes > Catostomidae > Myxocyprinus > Myxocyprinus asiaticus. The sequence continues at coordinate 71,918 of NC_059353.1, forward strand.
CTGAGTGTGTGAAAACTTCCTCAAGGAGGCTAAACTGACTGACCAGCTTCCCCTCATCATTGTGTGCGACCATTTTGACTTTGTCCATGACCTCTTGCTCTACTTTTATCGCAACAACCTGCAGAAATACATAAAGATCTATGTGCAGAAGGTAAACCCAACCTGTGGTGATCGGAGGTCTGCTGGATGTGGACTGCTCTGAGGATGTCATAAAGAACCTCATTCTGGTGGTGAGAGGCCAGTTCTCCACCGACAAACTGGTGGCCGAGGTGGAGAAAAGAAACAGACTGAAGCTGCTCCTTCCATGGTTGGAGGCCCATATCCATGAGGGCTGTAAAGAACCTGCAACTCATAATGCCCTGGCTAAGATCTACATCGACAACAACAACAACCCAGAACACTTCCTAAGAGAGAACCAGTACTATGACAACCGTGTGGTGGGCAAGTACTGCGAGAAGAGGGACCCCCACCTGCCCTGTGTGGCCTATGAAAGAGGACAGTGTGACCAAGAGCTCATCCATGTTTGCAATGAGAACTCCCTCTTCAAGAGTCTGTCCCGATACCTTGTGCGTCGCAAGGACCCTGAACTATGGGCTAGCGTGCTTCTGGAAAGCAACCCTTACAGGAGACCTCTGATTGACCTGGTTGTAAAGACTGCCCTCTCTGAGACCCAAGACCCAGAGGAGGTCTCTGTTACAGTCAAAGCTTTCATAACCACTGGCCTACCCAATGACCTCATATAACTCCTGGAGAAGATTGTCCTGGACAACTCTGTTTTCAGTGAACACAGAAACCTGCAGAACCTTCTGATCCTGACTGCCATCAAAGCTGACTGCACTCGCGTCATGGAGTACATCAACCGCCTGGACAACTACGATGCCCCGGACATCGCTAACATCGCCATCAGTAATGAGCTTTTTGAGGAGGCTTTTGCCATCTTCAGGAAGTTTGATGTGAACACATCAGCAGTACAGGTTCTTATTGAACACATTTGGAATCTGGACCGGGCTTATGAGTTTGCTGAGCGCTGTAATGAGCCGGCAGTGTGGAGACAGTTGGCTAAAGCACAACTGCAGAAAGGTCTTGTGAAAGAGGCCATTGACTCCTACATAAAAGCTGATGATCCCTCAGCTTACATGGAAGTGGGACAAGCTGCAGCACAAAGCGGAAACTGAGAGGACCTTGTCACATTTCTGCAGATGGCCCGAAAGAAGGCCTGTGAATCATTTATGGAGACTGAGCTGATCTTTGCCCTGGCCAAGACTAACCGTCTGGCTGAAGTAGAAGAGTTTATCAATGGGCCAAACAATGCACACATCCAACAAGTTGGTGACAGATGCTATGATGAGAAGATGTATGAGGCAGCTAAAAACTACTTTATAACAATGTTTCCAACTTTGGCCACCTGGCATCCACTTTGGCATCTTGGGGAGTATCAGGCTGCTGTTGATGGGGCCCGCAAAGCCAACAGCACAAGAACCTGGAAAGAGGTTTGCTTTGCCTGTGTTGATGGGAAGGAGTTCTGTCTGGCTCAGATATGTGGATTGCATATTATCATTCATGCAGATGAACTTGAAGAGCTCATCAACTACTACCATGATCGTGATGATCACCATGCTGGAGGCAGCGCTGGGGCTGGAGCGTGCTCACATGGGCATGTTCACAGAACTGGCCATCCTCTACTCCAAATTTAAACCACAGAAGATGAGGGAGCACCTGGAGCTCTTCTGGTCCAGGGTCAATATTCCCAAGGTTTTGAGGGCAGCTGAGCAGGCTCACCTTTGGGGAGAGTTAGTCTTCCTGTATGATAAGTATGAGGAGTATGACAACACCATCATCACCATGATGAACCATCCTTCAGATGCCTGGAAGGAGAGCCAGTTCAAAGACATCATAACCAAGGTGGCTAATGTTGAGCTGTATTACAAAGCAGTCCAGTTCTATTTGGAGTTTAAACCTTTGTTACTGAATGACCTGCTGATCGTACTCTCTCCTGGCTTGACCACACTCGTGCGGTCAACATGGTCAAGCAATTGCCATTGGTGAAACCATACCTGAGATCTGTACAGAACCACAACAACAAGGCTGTAAATGAAGCACTAAATAATCTCTTCATCACAGAGGAGGATTATCAGGCTCTGCGCACATCCATCGATGCCTATTACAACTTCGACAACATATCTCTTTCTCAAATCCTTAAGAAGCATGAACTCATCGAATTCAGACGAATCACTGCCTACTTGTTCAAAGGCAATAACCACTGGAAGCAGAGCATGGAGCTCTGCAAGAAAGACAAGCTCTACAAGGATGCAATGCAGTACGCTTCAGAGTCGAAAGACACAGAGCTGGCTGAGGAGCTGCTGCAGTGGTTCTTGCTGAAGGATAAGAAAGAGTGTTTTTCCACCTGTCTCTTCACCTGCTACGACCTGCTGAGGCCCGATGTGGTGCTGGAGACCGCATGGAGGCACAACCTCATGGACTTCTACATGCCCTTCTTCATCCAGGTCATGAGGGAGTACCTCACCAAGATTGATAAATTGGATGCTTCAGAGTCTTTAAGGAAAGAAGAAGAGCAGCTTACAGAGGCACAGCTTGTCAGAAAATGTAAGGCCCAGAGATCTCATACTTGGTGGAATGGTCCCAAATCCCACCTACTACTTAGGCACACCCCAGCTGATGCTCACTGCAAGCCCTAATGTTGCAGTACCCCCACAGCAGCCTTACGGCAATGGCTACCCCACAGCACCTGGCTATGGCCAGCCCGCATAGCCTGGCTTTGGTTATGACATATAAAGCCCTCCTGCCCACAGTTGTCCATCCATCTCTCCTTAAGTTCTCTAGAAACTTACTGTGGTCTATTCACAAGCTTATATAAAGTTTAAAAAAAATTATGCATTTTTAAATTATTTTCCTTACAATGCAATGAGGGACAAAATAATCAGATTTTTTATTTTTTTTTTTTTTTCACATTCCATATTTAAGACTACTTGTATCACTAGTTTTCTTTTTTGTGAGCTGATTTTTAATGGGGGCAAAGGTTGTGTATGTAAATGTTGTGAAGCATCTGATTTGCACTGTTGTGAGAGGAAATTAATGTAGAATCTCAAAATTTTTATGTATTGTATGTGAAAAGCTTACACTGTCAGTCTGTTTAATGCATTTCATTATTGTATATTCTGAAAAAGGTTAAAACAATATTTGAACATGAATGTGTGCATCCATGTGTACATTTAGCTAACATTAAGTAATAGACTGATGTTCTACACAAATATGTAGCTGTATGTCGATTTTAAGCGCATATAGACGTGAATATAGTAAACAATTTTAATCCCTTAGCCTAAACCGGTTCCACGATTGACCTTGTAGTTCTTAACATCTCATTCACTCCACGTGTAACAGGTGACCTTTCCTTGTATTGAATACATTGCTCTTTCTTGTATGAATCCATTTCCAGAAATGAGCAAGGGATACATTGATTTTTTTCTGACTACTCTGTGTTTACTCATCTGTGTACTGAGATTTGTGTAAGCCAGGTGTTGTGGTATTCTAGCTCACTATTTGAAGTGTACAGAAGAATGAATAACACAAATGGATAACAAAAAAAAAATTAACACTAGCTTACTGATCCTTCAAATTCAACAATCATCATAGATAATTATCAATTATCAATAGAATATTTATAAGGATTAATATTGCCGGGGCACCACCCTGGAATCTGGGACTAATAACCAGACAGTATAACAGTCTCAATATTAGATTGTTCTCTTAAGAAAATTGACATTCAAAAGGAATCAGTGAAGGCTTGAATCCAAGCACTGACATCCCCTGCCAGCATTTGACAGAGGTGTATGCAAAACAAACCCAAAAACTTCTCTTTGAAATATAACAAAGTTTATTTATGCAGTAATATCAATTAATAATCAATACAATGCAGTCAATAAACTTCCGACGTACAACTACAAACTAAACAGTGACATGATTAGATATGGTAACCAAAATAAGCCTATAACACATGAGAGGAAGGTAGGTGTGTATGTGTGTGGATGGGAGTGTGTGTGTGTGTAAGGTGTGATGCGCACAAAATGGCGGACGTGACTCTCATGGAGAGTACGTCACGTGAGATTTCCGGCCGGAGAATATGGCCGCAAATGTATGGGGAGAGAAGCCGGTTAATGGTGTCTGCCCATTTACCGCGTGTCTCCACTTGTACGATAACTTAGGACGAAGCTGAGCTTTATCACAAAGTAATCTACTAGCCAAAAGTGTGTGCGAGAATGTTTGTGAGAGGTCGCATGTGTGTGTGTGTGGTTAGTACGAGAGAGAGAAAGAGAATAAAGTGGCGGCACCAAAGCCGGTTTCGCAATCGTGGGAGAGAAAGCAGCTGTTAGTTTATCACTCAGAGACATGGTGGACAGCTTGTAAATCATCTCGCGGTCTTTGGTTCTTTAATGGATAAATTCAGTGTGCCGGTCTCACCTGTGATGGTGGAAATAGAGCAGATCTCATTCGTGATAACAGTACATTACAGTAATACCTTGAGTATTATTAGCAGCAATGAGCAGACTCAGCGGTCCGTAAACTGTATAAGCAATAACCTGATACACAAGAATAAAACACTATAATATTCTATCTCTGCCCAGTTGTAAACCTCATACTTGAATCATATGAGGACACAGGTAGAATGTGTGTTCATCCATCCTTAACTCCGACTCGGTTCCTCGAGGCTCGGATGATGATGAGAGGCCATTTCCTTGCTCTTTCGGCAGGCGGTATAGCTGCTGATTCTCGGCGGGCTGGCTGAGAAATCAGCGACGTCGACTTGATTGAAGAGGGAAGAGAAATCTTTTTCTCTTCACTTCTGCAAGCAAACGGATAAAGATGCAGATTGCTTGGTGGTCTCCTTCAGATCCGTTAGAGTGTTCGGTGGAACACAGAGTAATCTCAACTCATCCAGCAAGATAGAGATTCAAGTCAGATGTTACTTCCTTGTGCCACGAGGCTACATCTGAGAGCTGCGATGAGCTGCATCTACACACGGTGAGCAAAGTTGCTGGAAGCAATGCCCGGGAGGATCTCAGAGGTATTTCTACTCCCGATGACATCATGGTTGAGGGGCGTTCTGTTGTGTGCATCATCCAATAGGAGTTGAGAGTTTGAGCCTTTAGTGAGCAAGGCTTCATGGGATTTGTAGTCTGTTTTGGACTCCCTTTGTTTGATTTTGGCATGGTTTTTTCAGTAAGATTTATGACTTTTTGTGTGGGCCTCAGTCAGGTTTTACGACTGTGTTAGGCCTGCCTTTGTCTTCTATCTGAATACATGAGGCCCAACAGAGGCATGTTTGACATGATTACTTTCGTGACAGGGGTTACTAAGGGGGACACTTGAATAAATTCTCCTTTTATTGAAAACCTTCCTCCACTAATTGGTTGACCAGCGGTACCTCTTTCAGAAATATTACAAATCGTTTATTCATGCGGGATGCTGACACGATGTTATCATACCCCTCTGTCACTCCCACTGCCAGCAAGCACTCCTCCACCGACACGCCAGAATCCACAAGCAGATAAACCCATGTCAGGGTCTACATAGAGCCTCCTTTGAGCCCTTGCAGTCAGCTGAGCTTAAGGCACTCTCTTTGAGACTGCCCTCCTGACTGTGCTCACTTCCATCAAGAGGGTAGGAGACCTGCGAGAGTTCTCTGTCAGCGAAATGTGCCTGGAGTTCGGTTTGGGCTACTCTCACGTGATCCTGAGACCCCGACTGGGCTATGTGCCCAAGGTTCCCATGACCCCTTTTAGGGACCAGGTGGTGAACCTGAAAGCACTGCCCCAGGAAGAGGCAGACCCAGCCCTGATGTTACTGTGTCCGGTGCGTGCTTTACGCATATATTTGGGTCGCACGAAGAGCTTTAGAGTCTCTGAGCAGCTCTTTGTCTGCTTTGGTGGACAGCGGAAAGGAAGCGCTGTCTCCAAGCAGAGGATCGCCCACTGGCTCATCCCAGAAGTGTTCATAACTATGGCATATCACGCCCAGGATGTGCCGCCCCGTTAGGGCTACGAGCCCATTCTACCTACTCATGTAGCGGCCTCCTGGGCCTTGACCAGTGGCACCTCTCTAACAGACATTTGCAGAGCAGCGGGCTGGGCAACACCCAACACATTTGCGAGATTCTACAATCTCTGGGTGGAACCGGTTTCGTTCCGTGTAGTGGCACACACAAGCAGGTAAGTCCGGGACAGCTGGCCAGGTGTATCGCTTGTGCATAGCACATTTCACCTCCCCTGAGCTGAAGATGTGCACCGTTAACTCCCAGAAGTGTTCACAAACTGTGTTCCCTGGTTGATTTCCTCTGAGCCCTGTGGCAGACGAGTTTGCAGAGAAACTCGCTGCCGGCACATTACACGTGCTAACTAAGCCCTGTACTGGGGTAGGTGCTCCGCATATGGTGGTTTCCCATAGGTAACCCCATGTGATAAATATCTTCCGCTAATTCGTTTCCCTGTTGGTAAACTGTGTCTTCCTTGGGCAGAGACCCCTCTGCCCCAGTCACCATGCTTGTAGTAACTCCTCCCCTGCAGGGTAGGACCTACCATGGGACTTATCCACATGGCATACTTCCGACAAAGCTCGGCAAGACCATGTGACTTATTTCCACTCAAAATACCCCCCTCCTTTGGGCAGGGTGTGGTCTCCGCAGATCCTTCCCCTGGGGAGTGACACCCCCGACTAGACCTGGTGGCCCCAGTCATTTAATTCCTTTTTTGGGGGGGAGAGGAAAAAAAAGTGGATAAGAGGCCACGACTGGGCTAGCATGTCTCTATCTTTTGGGTAGTCGACTTGTCCCCAAAGGGCCATTCGACACTCATAACAGTGTTGGGGGAGGTTACGTGTCGGCCTGGTGCGCTGGCTATGAGGCACACAGTGGTCTGACCTTCACACACTGCCAGTTCACGTAACGTAGTTCAGCCAGTTGCGGCGTTTCTTATAGGGACCCCTATTGTCACTACATCGACACAACGTTGAGTGAGTGACAGATAGGGAACGTCCTGGTTACTTGCGTAACCTCCGTTCCCTGATGGAAGGAATGAGACGTTGTATCCCTCCTGCCACAATGCTGAACTACCCGCTGAAATGGCCGGGACCTTGTCTTGGCTCCTCAGCACAAAACCTGAATGAGTGGTTGCATACCAGCTCCTTTTATACCCGTATGTCCGGGGGAGTGGTATGCAAATACCACTCTGCAATTTTCATTGGCCTTTTATCAAAGACCAGAGGTGTCTCGGGCTCCCAAGAGTGACCCCTAGTGTCACTACATCGACACAATCACATCAGGGAACGGAGGTTACGCAAGTAACCAGGACGTTTCCCCCTGAGAACAGAAAATGCACTACAAGCTTTTGCTAGGGTCGATTTTATGGAGGAGCCTGCCTGTGGCCAGGATGCCATGAATAAGCCTCCACTGCAGGTCTCCTGCTCTCTTATCCAGGGGAGGATTATACAGCACCCTCCATTCTGGGGTCCCCTCCTCCATTAGGGACAGGTGAGACCTCCATCTAGAGTCTACCCTCGCTCTTAGTTCTCTGCAGTGGGCTGACTTTAAACATAACCTGTACAGGTCTTGACTTTTTAAAACTAAAATTCAGATGTTTAATTTCTGAAGTTTTAAAATCTGACTTATTTCCTCATCCTCCCCCCGCTCCTCCACCAGCCCTGTGGGAGACACCAGCAGCTCTGGAAAAAAAGAGTCTTGTCCCTGTCCTCCTTCCTGTGCAGCATCATCTCTCATGATTTGCCTTTGCCCTGGAGACAGACAGCCCCTCACCTCCCTCAGCACTTTCCCTGCCTGTTTCTCACAGTGCCAAAGCAGCCTGCCTGCCAATTCTGCAGCATTGAGCCAGCGAGAGAGTCCAGGTGCCATCAGGTGTCCTAACCTTGTGATACCTGCCCTCACAAAACTTTCCTGCAGTGCTAGTGACTGCAGTTATTGCGCTCTGAGAAGAGTGTTAAACAGAAGTGGTTCCTCTAGGAGGCCCTACACTGTTGAACTCTTCTCCTCCCTCTCCACTTTAACTGCCTTCCACACTTTTAAAATATACCTGACGGGGAAGCCCTGCCTGATACCTCTGCATACCAGGAAAGTTTTTCTCAGCCCATGGTTGATTTTTAATACACAAAAAAATTACATAAAACTCTGATAAACGTAATAAATTGAGGAATAAATCCTGTTGTTGCAAAAAAGTATCTTATTAAAAACACATTATCAAAAATAGATCTCCCAAGCACACAGTAAGTCTGGTCTGGGTGAATGATGTTAGCCATGCAGTCTCTCAATCTGTTTGTCGAACATTTCGAAAATATTTTTAAATCTGTACATAAAAGTGAGACTGGTCTCCAGTACTTCAGCAGGCACAAGTCCCCTTTCTTAGGCAGCAGCGCAATGATGGCCTTGTGGGAGCTTAGAGGCAGCTTCCCAGTCCTCAGGCTCTCCTGCAGCACAAGGAGCAGGTCAGGCCCCAGTTCATTCCAGAAGTGTTTGAAGAAGTCAATCAGTAGTCCATCAATCCCTGAGGCGTTTCTGCTAGTCAGCTGTGTGGCGGCGATACTCAGCTCCTGCAGTGTGATGTTTCCCTCCATGTCCTGCTGCTTCTCCTTGCTCAGCCTGGGCAGGTCCTGTGTACGGCTTTACTGGTTGTTTAGATCAGTGTTACTATCAGAAATAATTAATAATGATTTTTTTAGATATTAATTAATATTTAAATTAATTAATTGAATCTAACTCATTAAAACCTCATATGGGGCTCCAGTAAATGTAGTGTGCTACGTTTAGGAGCAAGTTTGGTTATTAGCAATAATTAATAATTATCAAAGATAATTATTAATTATTAAAATCAATAGAACATTGATGAGAATCAATGTTAGCTTTTTTTAAATCCTTTAAATCAACAATTATCAAAGATAATCGTTAACTGATAACATCGATGAAACATTAATTAAAATTAACACTAGCTTATTGATCATTCAAATTCAATCATCAAAGATAATTATCAATTATCAAAAATCAATAGAATATTAATAAGGATTAACATTGATGGGGCACCACCCTGAAATCAGGGACTAATAACCAAATAGTAAAACAGTCTCAATATTAGATTGTTTTCTTAGGAAAATCGACATCTGAAGAATATCCATGTATTCCTGATAGGAAAGAAAAATGGCTGCACAGTCCATATAGTTCATTAGAGTTCACAGAGGCTTTATCATCTGGACAGAGATTGAGGCACATCTGGGCATAGAACTTCTAGCTAAAACTAAAACTACATTCATCACACATAAACATTTCAAGTTACTGGAAGGCACAGCATAAACCATAACACAATCCTTTCTTGTTCTTTGGTCATAACACAAAATCAAAGTAGAACCTGACATTGGTTACTAGGAACAAAATGTTAGAGGAAAGGAGGGTTAAAGGTTAAAAGGCTTATCTTTGGAAATGATGGGGTTAACCAGTGGGATGGGCTCAGACTGGTGTGTAAAACGTGGCTGTATGAGAAGTGAGTCCAGTCTGGCCTGTAGGTGCTGAATGTACCTGTACATGGTGTGTGCAATAATTGCGATAATGATCCAACCACTAAGGAGGAGACAGAGGGCAACCAAACTGATAGGGTGTTCTTGGTAAGATGACGATCTGCTTATGTGACTAGGAAATATAGTGGTCAAGCCAGTTGGTTTGAGACTGAACTTCACTAATTTCATCCCTTCAGCCTGAAGCTGCTGTTGAAAGGTGTCATCAACGGTGAGGCTGTGACCTCTAAATGCGTCCATGATCTCAATTTCTGCGTCATGTTTGTTGACGTTGAGATGATGGAGGACAATATCGTCAATGTGCACGGTGGCTCCTTGAGGAACCATTAAGAACACCGTTTGGTTTGGTAGCCTTAGTTTAGTGGCTGTATCATGGCAGTCGTATGACTTCGGTGGCTGGTGTGTTAACGAGCCAGCGACTGTCTGCTCGCTCTACCCTTGTCTCTGTTCCTTCATCTTTGATGGACATGCTACCTTGACACTTGTTCATGGAATTCGGCTCTTTAGCCGCAGAGGTAATTAGTCACCTCTCTAACAAAGGGGTTGCGTTTGGACAAACCCAATGAATGTACTTTGTCTTGGTACACATGTTTAGGTTAGGGATAAGGTATCGCGTGGGTGAGTGTTGGTGGTGTTTTGAGGTGAATGTGTGCATTACCTCTCTGAAAACCAACATTAAATACAAATTTTAGTCTATATATATTCTGCCTATGACGGTAGATTGAGGATAAATCCTATTTTGAGGTTCTGAGGATTTACATGGTTTGGAATTTCAGTGCCAAAACTATATGCCATGTGTATCTGTGAAGGTTGCACAACGGAGATGGTAGCAGATCTAAGGATTTGTTCGACAAGGTCTAGGGAGACCAGGTAAGCTGGAATCCTTCCACCACTCAGACTGTTGACTGAGGAGCTAATTTCCCTGAGGAGGTCCTGCATTAGATCTCTAACGATATACGCATAAGTCCCTAAAGCATGCAAAGTGTTATTGACAAGAACGGATTGCAAATTTACAGTGACTATAGTACCCTGAAGGGTTTTACCCAGGCCCTGTAATTGTTCTTATTGGAGTCGTCATCTCTGCTGGCGAACTGTTTTCTGGACCAAGTGGTCTCGGTATGTCAACCTGAGCCCACGTGTCCAAGACGGCAGTCAGTGAGCGGAGCCAATCGGTTTAGTAGGTCCTGGCCAACTAACAGTGGTTCCGTATTAATGGGACATATGTAAACAGGGTCTATTAGCATCATCCCTTGAAAGGTGTCAATCCAGGCCCGTTTTGTGATAGATGACCTATCTTGCATGTAGCTTGTGATGCTTACGTTGCAGGTCTCTGTCTATAACGGTTTGCCAAGGGAGAGCTTTGCTCTAGCCACCTCTGCGAAGGTGTTGGAACCCATTAGACTATTTCGGAACCAGTGTCGAGTAGTGCGTGGGAGTTGAATGACCCATGTGTCAGTACCCTTACGGTACAGATCACCCAAGGTCAGAAAAAGAGGGTGTGGCATGTTAGGAGTGACTGTTTTGGGGAGCAACTTTTTCCGACCTACAAAGTAAATTTTGGCGTTAACGGGAGGGGGTACATCATCTAGTCATACTGACAGGGTTTTGGCGCTGTGTTCCTTTGAGGAGTTTGATGGACCTGGTGAACAATGGAGCACGTCAAGCTTAGTTACTAACTCAGTCAAGCATCTCCTTATATCCTCCATTTCCTCTCTCAAATCTTGTTCTCTGAGGGGATTTGAAATCTTGCCTACCCACTCACCTTCTTGTTTGGGTTTTCGTTCGAACCGCGCATTTCCTTTCAGCCGGCGAACGTTTTGTTGTTTAGGCCTGCCGTGACCCTGGGGGTGTGTCTGGTTACTACCCCCCTGGTTCTGTTGCCTACCCTGCTGGTGGGGTGATCGGTGCCTTTGGGGTCCTGTTCTAGCATTCACCTTAATGCAAGGCATTTTGTTGCCTTCAAGCGCTAGGTCTGCATATTCTGAGGCTTGGATCCCCAGGGCTCTGGCGTCACCTTCGTGCCCTCGGACAGGGCGCACGTGTGTCTCCCATGCCAGTTGTGCGTACTTTCTGATTTCCTGCATGGTGGGGTTGCCCATTCTGCAGTGCATCGTGACGTCATATCGCACGCACTCGTGGAGGTTGTGAAGGAAAAGAGACTTGAAAGCTCGTTCCTCCTCCAGACCTGGTGCGTTACTTCCTTGGAAGTACGTGGTTCTCAGGCGTCTATAATACTCACGTGGAGGCTCGTGCCTCTTCTGGGTGATGGCGAAAGCAGCTATGGTAGCGGAGGCTTCATCGATATACTGCGAATACTCCTCGCGTAGGGCATTACACAGAGCTGAGTAGCGGTTTCGTGTACCAGTCGGTAGCGTTTCCATGAACGCATGGACACTCCTTACCGTGGTCTTCCATATAGGCTTGAGTTTTTCATGCGACGAAGCATAAGGCAAATCAACCAAGCAGTGCTCAATTTCCCTAAGATAACTGTCGATGTTTGAATCTCGATTACTTGGGTCAAAGCGTTCTATGTCCCCTGCAAGGGACTCGAGTTGTCGGATACGCAAGCATTGGTGTCAGTTTGACCACGGGTCGTCCGAGTCATCCAAAACATCATAGTCACTTGGATCGCTATAGCGATGAGGACGACTTCCTCCCCTTCGTGGTGGGGAAGGAGTCCAGTCGACGTGTGGGGGTGGACCTCGGGTTGTGTACAGCTCCCTGGCTAATGGGATCTTCGAGCCGCTTACACCACTCTGGGCTTGAAAATAATTGTCCCCCCTCCATGGTGTGGAATCAGTCGGTTTGAAACGCACGGTGGCGTTACTTCCTTGTGCCACAAGGTTGCACCTGAGAGCAGCGAAGATCTGCGTCCACACGCTGCAAACAAAGTCGCTGGAAGCAAATCTCGAAAGCATTTCAGAGGTATTTCAACTCCTGATGATGTCATGTTTGAGGGACTTTCTGTTGTGTGCTTCATCCAATAGGAGTTGAGAGTTCGATCCTTTAGTGAGCAAGGCTTCATGGGATTTGCAGTCTGTTTTGGACTCCCTTTGTTTGATTTTGGCGCGATTTTTATCAGTAAGATTTACGACTTGGAATGTTACGACTGTGTTAGGCCTGCCTTTGTCTTCTATCTGAATACATGAGGCCCAACATCTGCAGCAGCATCTCCAGGTCTGCTGAGCTGCATGGTTCTTTATTGTATAAGTCCTGGTAAAAGTCCTAGACAGCAGGTACACTGATGTCCTCCTTACTTGAACAGTTCTCTGCCGCAGGGCAGTCGGACACAGAGCAATCACTTACTGTTGGCTTTCTTCTTCTCTAAGCCAAAGAAAAATTTGCTGGGCCGTCCATGTCCCTCATCTCTATGAACCAGAAGCACACCTGTGTTCCCCACACCCTCTCCTCCAACAGGCTCAGGGTGGATTTCCGCTGCTTGGCTCTCTAAATCAACAATCTCTCAAGCTGCCTCAGGGTATCTTGTGCCATTTCACTCAGCTGGCTATCTGCTTGGCTCTCTAAATCAACAATCTCTCAAACTCTGTCATGGCTGCATTCTGTGACCTGGTTGCATCAAGAGTGTAACGCTGACAAAAAAGTAGAATCTGCACCTTACCTAAGTCCCACCACTGCTGCAGACTTCTACACTGTTGTTTTGGCTTCTCCATTTTTCCCACATGTCTTTTAAATATTGTGTGAAAACTGTATCTTGCAATCATTTTAGATTAAAATTCCAATGGGAGGAAGAATGATTTTCTTTGGTAAAAATAAATGTGACCAAGAGACAGTGATGATCAGAAAGACTAGTGGGAATTATTTGAGCTGTTATAAATGTATTAATGGAGTGCTGAGGAGTATAAAATCGGTCCAATCTAGCTCTAACAGTACCTTGTGAAAGATTATATGACCATATATATTGTTTTGTATATTGGTGCAGATTCCTCCAGATGTTAAGCAGGCCACCAGAATTCAAAACTGCAGCCAGCTCTCTAGAGGAAGGGGGTGGGGCTCAGCAGCATTTCTGTTATAATTAAAATCAACAGTACAATTAAAGTCCACACCCACAATTAAACTATCCTCTGTATCGATATTTAAAATGGTCTGTTTTAACCTCTTAAATAAATAACACCCTTCTGCTCCCTATATTTGGGGCATAAACATTTATTAAAAAGTAAACACTACATCATTAATTCTAGCTATAACTTTTAAAAGATGCCCTTTTTCAATCTCTTCAATTAATAACATATCTGCTGCTAAACTCGGTTCAAAAAGTAAGGAGACCCCTGCACATGTATTGGAGCCGTGACACAGCACACACTGCGGCTAATGTTTTCTGAACTGAGCTGACATATTTTTTTTCTAAGTCTGAACCAATTTTTCTGTTCAAACTCATTTATAGACTATTTCCTTAATAGTAAGTCTGCAGAACACAAAAAAAGTTTCTGGTCTGGGAAGAAGAATTTAATGTCTACTCGCCTCTTACCTTTTGTTCTTTCAAGAAAGTTGCTGATCTCTTTCAGTGAATACAGTTTTCCCCTTTGGCTGGCCGTGATGTCAGAGAGCTGCGAGGTGTCGGAGAGCCCGTCCTCCCATCCATCCTCGTCTGATACCACCGATCCGTCCTCCTCCTCGCCCCTTGCCGACCCCGCAGGCTGAGGAGTCTCATCGCTGGGGGAATGCCAACAGGGCCTACCTGAACCCAAAGGCTGTCCCCCTCAACACTGCTCTCTTCCAGCACTGGGTCCTCAGGCAAGAAATCCATGGGTTGAGGCCCATCTTTCTCTTGTCCTTCAGACCCGGCACGTAGCTCCACCACAGCGGAGAGCTGAGACCCTACACCACTGTCATCAGAGACCACAAGCGGCCCCCACACAGACTCCTCCTCACCTGCAGCCAGGTCGGCAGCAGCAGGAGATGTTCTTTTTTAAGTTAGCTTTTTTTTATGACTGCAGTGTACACCCCCTCCTCCTTGTCTTTATCAGCCGGCGCTGCAGCCCCCAGTTTGGCTGCAGCTGTGTTGGTACCCAGCTCCTCTACTCTCTTCCTCCGGGGCTGCGGCTCAGGTATTGGCGGCTCCTCCACCTCCACTCTCCAAACAACCCTGACCACCTCCCCATCACCATTACTACTACTCGTCCCTGCTTCAGTTTGTAGCTTGGGGCAGGTCTGTTTAAGTTGCTGTCAAAAACAACATGATCCCTGCCTTCTATATTAAAACACCAAGCTACATTTAGACTTTTTCTGGGTTATCAAGCAAGACAAATACTAAAGACGTGCTGTGTTTAATCTCTGGATTTTTACATCCAAGGGGAATCATTTTGATCTGTGACATTATCTTACCATATATGGAAAGTTCTCTTTCAATCAATGAATTATTAATAAAAGTGGGAATATTTGACAATATCACTTTGGTAAGAGGTGCAGATAACTGTGTTGCAGTTACCAAAGAATCATTCAACATAAATCCCTCTTCCACAATTTTATTAACCAGATTTTCTTGGTTAAAGAAAATGACCCATGGCAAGTAGCACATCTTCAACAGAATCATTATTTTCCACAAAAAAAAAACTGAAAACCATGGTACTTGGTAAGCCCCCCAGCCCACCAGAGTGGGAGCCCATCTTTGGGCACACACTGGCTAAAATGTTTAAAATGTACTACGATAACAAAAAAATATTTGTAAAAAATGTTAAATAAATATATAATAAATAAATATAGAAGTAAATGACGATAAGTTCACAACTCCCGCTCTCACACAGCTCACAAACCCTGCTTGCAGCAGGCCCCTCCCACAATCCTCAGATAGAAAGAATAGCTTGATCAACAGTGTCAGAGTGCAGTGCCTGAAATCCCCAGTTCAGAGAGAGAGAGAGAGAGAGAGGAGAGAAGAATATCTTGATCAGCAGTGTCAAAGAGCAGTTCCTGAGATTCCCAGTTCAGAGAGAGAGAGAGACAGAGAGAGAGAGAGGAAAGAAGAATAGCTTGAGCAACAGTGTCAAAGAGCAGCCCCTGAGATCCCCAGTTCAGAGAGAGACTTTGACTTTTATGATCCTCTATTAATTAGTTACAATTAAAATCCATATAATAGCAATAATAAATATAGTGCAAGCAGCAATACTGGGGTCAAGCCAGTTATCGGC
Organism: Myxocyprinus asiaticus; assembly: GCF_019703515.2. Taxonomy (NCBI): domain Eukaryota; kingdom Metazoa; phylum Chordata; class Actinopteri; order Cypriniformes; family Catostomidae; genus Myxocyprinus; species Myxocyprinus asiaticus. The sequence goes on from NC_059353.1 coordinate 87,643, forward strand.
ACCATGAGCAGAAAAGAAGCTTTGTGACATGTTTTTGTTTAGAGTCCAATGAACAGTGAATGAGGAGTTAGAAAAAGTAAACTTTCAATCATAAAAAAACAGATTTATTTTAAAATTAACTAAAAATAGCTAGTTCTTAGAATTTTTGTCCAGTATGTGCCGCTGTTTTGAAACTGCTCAGGTAGTATCTGGGCATGATGGTTATCATGCAGGAAAGGGTTCGAGTTATATGCCAAAATAGCCATTTTTCTATCTCCTGACCAGTAGGGGCAGTGCACCAAAACACTGCAGTTAACCTCAGGGCCTAATGATGATGACACGTACCAAGTTTCGTCCCAATCCCTCAAAGCATTGCAGAGATACAGCCTCAAGTTCAATTTTGCACATTCTTCATCGAATTCGTTGAAGCGCCATTTGAAAATGGTATGGTTTATCAAAATTCTGTGAATATTTTTTGTCGTGAGTCACTCTAGATGATGCAGGCCAGTTTTCGTGCAAATCGGACAAACAGTCTAGGAGGAGTTAAAAAAAATAGGTTTTCAAAACATTTAAAAATGGCAGACAGGAAGTTTGCTAGATCATGACATAATTGATATCATTGTTCTCGGCATGAACCACAGAATCTATCAAGACCAGTCTTATGACAGTAGGCAAACGTAGTCAATAGCTATTAGCATTTTTATAAATAGCATTATAATTTTTGACCACAAGGTGGCGCTGTTCTGAAACTTTTTGAGTCTCTTCAGAGCGTGGTGCCAAAGACATATACTGAGTTTCGTAATGATACGCCAAGTAGTTCGTAAAATACAGCATTTTATGACTAAATTCAAAATGGCAGATGTACAAAATGGCCGACTTAGGAATTTTTCATATTGTTGCACTCGCTATACCCCACTGAATCTAATAACGACCAATTTGATGATTTTATGACAAATACTTCAGAATTTATAAGTAAAAATGTGCTTTATTCATATCTCATGACCACTAGGTGGCACTGCTCCAAAACTAAGCGGGCACCCTCGAGTCATGGTGCCTATAATAAATAGCAAGCTTGGTATGAATATGCCAAAGCGTTACAGAGATATACCCTCACATCCTTTTTGGTGTGCTCTTTGTCGAATTCGTTGAAGCACCATTCGAAAACGGTATGATTTATCAAAATTCTGTGAATTTATTTTTGTCGTGATTGCCTCTAGATGATGTAGGCTAATTTTTGTGAAAATCGGACAAATGGACTAGGACAAGTTTGAAAAAGTATGTTTTTCAGAAAATTCTAAATGGCCAATGTCCAAAATGGCCGACATAGGAATTTTTCATATCATTGGACTCGCTATACCCCACTGAATCTATTGAGACCAAATTGATGATTTTATGACAAACTTTTCAGAAGTTATAAGCAAAAATTTGCTTTTTTCATATCTCATGACCACTATGGGGCAGTGTGCCAAAATTATGCTGGTAATCTCAGGGCCTAATGTTTATGACCCACACCAAGTTTTGTCCCAATCCCTCAAAGCGTTGCGGGGATACAGCCTCAAGTTCAATTTTGCACGTTCTTCGTAAAATTCGTTTGAAGCGGCATTCAAAAATGGTATGGTTTATCAAAATTCTGTGAATACCTTTTGGTCGTGAGTGCCTCTAGATGATGCTGGACAATTTTCGTGCAATTCAGACAAACGGCAAATTTTCATGATGGAAAATGACGTCATAGGGTGCATAAGGAATCAGAGGAAAAATAATTTGTTTCTAGGACTCATAGTTCTTAACATGAGTTATTAACATGAATGAAAATTTGAGGCAGTTGGTGGCGCTAGAGCGTTTGAGGTAGAGACCCAAATTTGCTGTGGTAACACACCAGATTGTCCTCTATCTGTGTGCCAAATATCATAACTTTCATGCAAGCGGTTCTATGGGCTACCATAGACTCAAGAGCGCAATAATAATAATAATAATAAATATAGCTGCAAGCAGCGATACCGGGGTCAAGCCAATTATCGGCACCATGAGCAGCAAAATAAGTTTTGTGACATGTTTTTGGTTAGAGTCCGATGAACAGTGTATGATCAGTTAGAAAAAGTAAACTTTCAATCATAAAAAACCCAGTTCCATGGGCTGCCATAGACTCAAGAGCGGAAGAAGAAGCGGAATAATATAATAATAATAGGAAAACTAATGAAAACAATAGGGGTCTTTCGACCCTTTGGGGCTTGACACCTAATAATAAGAAAACTAACGAAAACAATAGGGGTCTTTCACCCCTTCGGGGCTTGACCCCTAATAATAATAATAATAAGAAGAAAACTAACGAAAACTATAGGGGTCTTTCGCCCCTTCGGGGCTTGACCCCTAATAATAGGAAAACTAATGAAAACTCAGCTCTGATGCTAGGGTCCACTCTGTGGAGGAACCTTCTAGTAGACACGGCACAGTGCAGGATGTTCCACTGCAGGTCCCCTGCTCTCTTGCTTATAGGCAGTTTGTACAGCACCCTCCATACTGGCTGTCTCTCTTCTGCTACCTGCAAATGGCTTCTCCATTTTGTGTCCACAGTCCCTTTTAGGTGGCTGGACTGGACTGTTTTTACATGCAGCTTGTATAGTTTTTTTCCCTCTACTGAGTGCTATATTTTTAACTCACTCCATTTTCCTTATTCTCTCTCCTTCCCCACCCTCTTCCTCACCTAAACCTGGAGATAAAAAAACTGTGGGAAAAAAGGGGTCCCCTCCCTGATCAGGCCCCCCAGCTATTCAAGTTCTGCAAGCTGAAAGCGCGGATCTCTTTCCAACGAGAGATGAGGGACTGCTGAGGGATTATCTGCCTAACAGAAACTTGGATGTCTGCTGAGATTCCAGATTCAGCCATTGAACCCGCAGGGTTCTCAGTGCACCAAGCGGACAGAGCGAAAGACCTCTCAGGTAAAAGCAGAGGTGGTGGTGTATGTTTTATGATCAACAAATCCTGGTGTGATCAGAGGAACGTACATTGTATCAAGTCTTTCTGCTCGCCTGATCTGGAATTTCACATGCTTCTGTGTCGACCATTCTGGCTACCGAGGGAATTCACAGTGGTCATTATCAATTCTGTGTACATCCCACCACAAGCCGACACAGACCGGGCACTCAAGGAACTGTACGGGATTATAAGCAAGCAGGAAACCACGCACCCTGAGGCCGTGTTCATTGTGACTGGGGACTTTAATAAAGCCAGTTTCAAATCAGTCACACCAAAATACCACCAACATGTTAACACACGAGGGGACCGGGTTTTGGACCATTGCTACTCTCCCTTCCGGGACGGCTACAAATCCCTCCCTCTTCCACCATTTGGCAAATCGGACCACTCTTCCATTCTACTTCTACCCGCTTACAGGCAGAAACTGAAACAGGAAGCACCCACCCTCAGAATGATCTAGTGTTGGTCGGACCAATCAGACTCTATGCTACAAGACTCTTTTGATCACGCAGACTGGGAGATGTTCCGGTCTGCCTCTGATGACGACATCGAGCTTTATGCTGATAGCGTAACATGTTTCATCAGAAAGTGCATAGAGGATGTCGTTCCGACCAGAACAATACGGATCTATCCGAACCAGAAACCTTGGATTAATAGCAATGTTCGCGTAGCACTTGATGAGCGGACCTCCGCTTTTAATTCCGGGAACGCGGAGGAACGTAAACAAGCCAGTTATGCCCTCCGAAAAACTATCAGATCAGCAAAATGTCAGTACAGGAACAAGATTGAAGGACAGTTTAACACCACCAACTCTAGAAGCATGTGGCAGGGAATTAACATCATCACAGACTTTAAAGGGAATAAAATCTCCACCGTGAACACTGCTGCCTCTCTCCCGGATGAGCTAAATACTTTTTATGCTCATTTTGAGGGAAATAACACCGCCCTCGTGGAGAGAGCTCTTGCGGCAGAAGCTTCAGAGGTTAGTTCACTCTCCATCTCTGTAGCGGATGTAACCTGATCCTTCTGACAGGTGAATATCCGCAAAGCCGTGGGTCCAAACGGCATTCCAGGCCACGTCATCAGAGTGTGCGCAAACCAACTGGCTGGTGTTTTTTACGGACATCTTTAACCTTTCCCTCTCTTTGTCTGTAGTCCCCACATGCTTTAAAACATCCACCATTGTGCCTGTTCCAAAGGAATCAAAAATAACTTGCTCAAATGACTGGCATCCTGTTGCTCTGACCCCCATCATCAGCAAATGCTTTGAGAGACTAATCAGAGATTACATCTGCTCTGTGCTGCCTCCCTCACTTGACCCATTGCAGTTTGCTTAACGCAACAACCGCTCCACTGATGATGCCATTGCATCTACAATACACACTGCTCTCTCCCACCTGGAAAAAAGAACACTTATGTGAAAATGCTGTTTGTAATACTACAGCTCAGCATTCAACACCATAGTGCCCTCCAAGCTTGATGAGAAAAACCAGGCTCTGGGCTTAAACAGCTTGCTGTGCAGCTGGATCCTGGACTTCCTGTCAAGCAGACGCCAGGTGGTTAGAATAGGCAGCAACATCTCCTCATCACTGACCCTCAACACTGGAGCCCTGCAGGGTTGTGTTCTCAGCCCACTCCTGTATTCCCTGTACACACATGACTGTGTGGCAACACACAGCTCCAATGCCATCATTAAGTTTGCTGATGATACGACGGTGGTAGGTCTGATCACTGACAATGATGAAACAGCCTACAGAGAGGAGGTGCACACTCTGACACACTGGTGTCAGGAGCACAACCTCTCCCTCAACATCAGTAAGACAAAGGAGCTTGTGGTGGACTTCAGGAGAACACAGTCCCATCACCATCAATGGAGCACCAGTGGAGAGAGTCAGCAGCTTCAAGTTCCTGGGTGTCCACATCACTGAGGAAATAACATGGTCCATCCACACTAAAGCCGTTGAGAAGAAGGCTCACCAGCGCCTCTTCTTCCTGAGACGGCTGAGGAGGTTTGGAATGAACCACCACATCCTCACACAGTTCTACACCTGCACTGTAGAGAGTACCCTGACTGGCTGAATCTCCACCTGGTACGGCAATAGCACCGCCCACAACCGCAAAGCACTGCAAAGGGTGGTGCGAACTGCCAGACACATCATCGGAGGTGAACTTCCCTCCCTCCAGGACATATATACCAGGCGGTGTGTGAAAAAAGCTCGGAGGATCATCCGAGACTCCAGCCACCCGAGCCATGGGCTGTTCTCACTGCTACTATCAGACAGGCGCTATCGCAGCATCAGGACCCGCACCAGCCGACTTCATGACAGCTTCTTCCCCCAAGCAATCAGACTTTTGAACTCTTGATCTCCCACGATCAAAATACATCAGCATGTATATAAGTACTCTTATATCTCACACCGGACTGTCATAAATTATATTATATTATTATTATGTTATATTATATATATATTATTATTATATTATATTCTCTCTTACAACTTACTATCAACTGACAGCCTGAATGTCAATACAGTACAATACAACCTACTGTACATTCATATATACTATATATACTTTTTTATTGTATAATGTGTATTCTATATTGTGTGTATTGTATACTGTACATTGTATGTTATTATTTGTATATTGTGTTGTGTGTAATTATGTGTTTATTAGATTTTAAACTGTGTTGTAAATCTGATGTTTATTGTAAAGCCAGTCGGGTTACATCAGCCCTGACAAAACTGGCACACAGTGCCCCTACTAAAAAAACTGAATGGGAAAAAGGGGATTAAAGAAGCGGGGTTCCCCCAGTAGAGACTGGCCTGTCACCGACCCCTCCACCCTCTCCACACTTACTGTCTGCCACACTTTAAAAACATTCACATAAAAAGAGGGGAGACCTGTCTTGTCTAGCCTGGAGAAATCAATTAAAATCAAGTTGTGATCTAACCCCATTCCTCCTACCCATCTCAGAAAATAAAAGGCTATCTCTCTCCAGTGAGCCCCTTCCTCAGCGTACAGGAGCCTCTTCGCTGTCTGCAGTCTGAAAGCTGCTACCCTGCTGGCAATGCTGACCAGGCCTTGCCCCCCTTCATCAGTGGGGAGGTACAGGACTGCCGGCCTCAACCAATGTCTCCCGCTCCAGAAGAAATACAGCAGTATTCTCTGAATTTCCTCTACCATTCCCCATAGAGGGTCCAGGCACACCAGCTTGTGCCATAACATAGAGGCCACCAAATTATTGATGAGCAGGACCCTCCCCTTGAATCAGCTGAGCAGCCACCCCCTCACCTTATCCACCAGTCCCTCCTAATTCCTCTGCATGAAAAGCTCTGTCCCAAAGAACACCCCCAGCACCTTAATCCCAGTCTGATCCCACTGCAGGGTCTGAGGCAGCATGGGGGACCCCCCCTCCTGCCAGCTGCCTGACAGAAAGGTGTTTCATTTTTCCCAGTTTATCCGTGGTGAAGATGCTCTCTAAAACACTGCAAAGCTCTCTTCCAGGACCTGGATGTCCATATCGCTACATACAAACACGTTCACATCATCAGCGTAAACTGATACATTCACAGAGACAGGGATGAGTGAGGCAGGTACCGCCCAGCCAGACAACCTGGCCCTCAGAAGATGCAACAGTGGCCCTATAGACAATGAATACAGCATGCCATACTTTAAAACACTGAAAACATTTGAGTATAAAAGCTCTATGTAAGAAATAAAAACAGGGCCAAACCCAAAGGCTCTTAGGACTTTCACAAGGTAGGTGTGGTCGACCCTATCAAAAGCCTTCTCTTGATCAAGGGAGACCAATCCCACATTAAAATGACATGTTTTACTCAGGGTCAAAAAATCTCAAATTAAAAACAGGTTATCAAAAATAGATCTTCCTGGGATGCAATATGTTTGATCCCTATGTATTACAGTACCTATACATTTCTTAACCCTATTTGCGATACACTTGGAAATTATTTTCGAATTGGCACACAGCGAAAAGGTCTCCACTTCTATCCCCGGCACCTTCTCACTGGAGAGCTGTGTCATCGCAATGGTCAGTTCCTCAAAGGTCAGCTCTTTATCCAGTCCACTCTGCTCCTCTTTGCTCAGGCTGGGTAGATCCTGGAGCAGCGTCTCTGTGTCATCTTGATCACAATGTTATTTTGTGAACAGCTGCTTGTAGAACTGCACAGCCGCCTCTCTGATATCCTCTCTGCTGTGTAGTTCTCTGCAGCAGGGTGTCCGCACACACCTCAACTGCTGGCTGCATGCTCTCTTCTTCTCCAGGCCAAAGAAGAAGGAAGTGGGTGCATCCATGTCCCTCAGCGCCACGAAGTGAGAGCGCACCAATGTTCCTTTCTCCTTCTCCAGCAAGCTGCCCAGCACATTTCTTTTCTCTTTTATTTTTTGAAAGGTTTGTTCATTAGAGTGATCTCCATTATTCTTTATGTTTAGAATGTCTCACTCTAAGTCCCTGACTGATTTGTCCAGTGACCTGGTAGCCTCCTTGGTGTATTTCTGACAACAAATTCGAATTTGTTTTTTCCCCAATGTCCTACCACTGCCTTAAATCTTTATAATTGTTTTTTTGATTTTGCCAGACTTTCCAAAATTCTTAAAAAATATTTCCAAATTTACAGTCTTTTAATAATTGAATATTGAAATGCCAATAAGAAGATTTATGTCCCTCGGTTGGAATAAGTACACTGACTAACCAGCAGTGGTGGTCCGATAGACTGTTGGGAATAATGCTTGCCACTACCAAAAATTGAGGTGACAACGGAATGAACAAAACTGATCCAGTCATGCTCTAGATGTGAAGTTGTTACGGGACTGGGACCAGATGTACTGTCGGGCTTGACGGTGCAGACACCTCCATATGTCAACCAGGTCACTGGACTGTAGAACTGCAGTCAGCTCTCTGGAGGATTGAGGATGTGGCTCTTCAGTATATCTATCTTTGGTAAAAATCTATAGTGCAGTTAAATCACCCGCAACCACTAATATGTCATTATTACTACATTTTAAAATGGTTTGTTTCAACTTGTTAAACAATAAAATTCTGTCTCTTCTTGTATTTGGTGCATAAATATTTATAAAAGTAAAGTTAAAATCAGTTATTTGTGTCTGTACTTTTAAAAGCTGCCCCTTCTCAATCTCTTCTACGTGCTGTACACCGACAGGCATGTCTGATTTAAAAAGCACCACTACTCCCACACCAGTGCTGGAGCCATGACTGAACACACCCTGACCGCCCCACTCTGACAGCCAGACCGCATCACTCTCCTGTTCAATATGCATCTCCTGCACCATCACAACCCCAGCCCTTTTCTGCTTTAAAAAGTCAAATAACTGTGCTTTTTTAAAAGACTGTCTACAACCATTAACATTAAAAGAAATAAAAGTAAACTTTTCCATGACGGCTAAAATATTTAAGAACATCAAGTTAAAGCAAACACTAATAAATAAAAAGTCCTTTTAAAAAAATCTATTTTAAAATAAAGTTTTTGATTATACCATCATTTCCTTTACACTCTGTACTACTTTTTTAAACAGTAACTCTTCTGCTGATCTAGCTCCTCAAGTGTTGACTTCCTGGAGACTACATGCGCAGAATGTAAGAACAATTTTAAATCAGGAAAAAAAACATTTAATGTCCACTCCCCTATTACCTTTGGTACTGTCGAGAAAGTTGTTAATGTGTTGCAGTGTATATAACTTCATCCTGACAGGTTGGCTGTCAGGGACATCCGAGATTAACGAGGAATTAGAGAGCCCCCCATTATCTGACTCGTAAATGCCCTCATCTTGTTCGCAATCTGCCCCGTCCTCTTCAGCGGCCTCACCTTTTTTCACAGCCACAGCTTCAGTTTCAGTGCCCCTGGTCTTGTAGTCAGACTGGGGGAGATCTGTGCTTCTGCCTCCTTCTTCTGAGAAAGGTGGCACAGCCTCTGGGGAAGACATTAGTTCCTCCTCAGGCATCGGTTTTTGGATCGTCTCCGCAACTTTCACGCTGAGGGACTGAGTCTTCTCTCCGCTGCTCACAGATACTGACCCAGAGTCCTGCCTTGGCTCTCCTTCCTCAGAGTGCTTGTTTTTCTTTTTCTTTTTTTCACCACCACTTCAAACTCTTCATCAGTTTGCCCAGCCTCTTGCCCAGAAGCTGTTTTTGCTTGGCTGTGTCTTTTGTGTTGTCTCGACTCTGCTTCAGGTACTGCTGACTTGGGCTCAGCTGGTTCTGCTAACCCGGGCTCTGTTGGCTCAGCTGACCTTTGCTCTGCTGGCTGCGGGGATGCTCATCCTCCCACTCTCCCCAATCGCCCCCAACCTCCTCCCTGTCAGGAGCTCCCTTATCATGCTCTGTTTCAGCCTGATCCCTGTTTCAGGGACACTGCTTTATTTGATGTCCTTGAGATCCACATTTAAAATACCTCATTATATCGGAACTGGCAAAAACAACACAGTTCGTCCCCTCGACATTAAAATTCCATGCTACTTCAATAGTTAAATTAGGGTCATGCTGTAAAATGAATGCTTATCTTCTAAAAGACAAAACATGTTTGACACTGGGATTTTTACATCCCAGAGGAATCATTTTAATGGGATACATTAATTTTCTGTATCTTGATAACTCTCTTTCCAGTAACTCATTTTTTAACAAGGGGGGGACATTAGACAGTATTACTTTGGTTATGGGTGTTACTAAAGGTGAAACTTCAATAAAAGACCCTTGCACACTAAACCCCTCCTCCACCAGCTTGTTTACCAAAATCGTGTCAGTTAAAAAAATGACTAGAGCTTTATTCATCCTCAATGCCAATTTTAATTTATTAAAGCCCACATCCTCTCCTACCCCTACCAGGTAAACCTCCACTGACATCCTGATATCAGGCACACATTGGCAGCCATGCTGGCGAGTCAGTACCCCCTCCACCTGAACTACATGCCATAACAGCGCTTGTGCTGACCTACGGTCAGCTGAACAATCGACAATGAACAAACAATACTAACACATTAACTATAAACCAATAAACAACTTTGACATAAAACACAAAAAGTATGAATGATTAGATATTTAGCAAAAGCTTAGACTCTCCCGATTCATAACTCCTGCACTCCACTCACCACCTGGCTCCTCCCACAATCCCATAACCCTAAGAGAGAGAGAGAGAGAGAGAGAGAGAGAGAGAGAAAGAGAGACAGAGAGGAGAAAATAAAATTGCTTAATCAACAGTGTCAAAGAGCAGTGCCTGAGATCCCCAGTTCAGAGAGAGAGAGGAGAGAAGAACAGCTTGATTAACAGTGTCAAAGAGCAGTGCCTGAGATCCCCAGTTCAGAGACAGAGGAGAGAAGAATAGCTTGATTAACAGTGTCAAAAAGCAGTGCCTGAGATCCCCAGTTCAGAGAGAAAGAGAGAGGAGAGAAGAATAGCTTGATCAACAATGTCAAATAGCAGTGCCTGAGAACCCCAGTTCAGAGAGAGAGAGAGGAGAGAATAGCTTGATCAACAGTGTCAAAGAGCAGTGCCTGAGATCCCCAGTTCAGAGAGAGAGGAGAGAAGAATAGCTTGATCAACAGTGTCAAAAAGCAGTGCATGAGATCCCCAGTTCAGAGAGAAAGAGAGAGGAGAGAAGAATAGCTTGAACAACAATGTCAAAGAGCAGTGCCTGATATCCCCAGTTCAGAGAGAGAGGAGAGAAGAATAGCTTGATCAACAGGGTCAAAGAGCAGTGCCTGAGATCCCCAGTTCACAGAGAGAGAGAGAGAGGAGAGAAGAATAGCTTGATCAACAGTGTCAAAAAGCAGTGCCTGAGATCCCCAGTTCAGAGAGAAAGAGAGATGAGAGAAGAATAGCTTGATCAACAATGTCAAAGAGCAGTGCCTGAGAACCCCAGTTCAGAGAAAGAGAAAGGAGAGAATAGCTTGATCAACAGTGTCAAAGAGCAGTGCCTGAGAACCCCAGTTCAGAGAGAGAGAGAGGAGAGAATAGCTTGATCAACAGTGTCAAAGAGCAGTGCCTGAGATCCCCAGTTCAGAGAGAGAGGAGAGAAGAATAGCTTGATCAACAGTGTCAAAAAGCAGTGCATGAGATCCCCAGTTCAGAGAGAAAGAGAGAGGAGAGAAGAATAGCTTGATCAACAATGTCAAAGAGCAGTGCCTGATATCCCCGGTTCAGAGAGAGAGGAGAGAAGAATAGCTTGATCAACAGTGTCAAAGAGCAGTGCCTGAGATCCCCAGTTCACAGAGAGAGAGAGAGAGAGGAGAGAAGAATAGCTTGATCAACAGTGTTAAAGAGCAGTGCCTGAGATCCCCAGTTCAGAGAGAGAGAGAGAGAGGAGAGAAAAATAGCTTGATCAACAGTGTCAAAGAGCAGTGCCTGAGATCCGCAGTTCAGAGAGAGTGAGAGAGAGAGGAGAGAAGAATAGCTTGATCAACAGTGTCAAAGAGCAGTGCCTGAGATTCCCAGTTCAGAGAGAGAGGAGAGAAGAATAGCTTGATCAACAGTGTCAAAAAGCAGTGCCTAAGATCCCCAGTTCAGAGAGAAAGAGAGAGGAGAGAAGAATAGCTTGATCAACAATGTCAAAGAGCAGTGCCTGAGATCCCCAGTTCAGAGAGAGAGAGAGAGAGAGAGAGAGAGAGAGGAGAGAAGAATAGCTTGATCAACAGCGTCAAAGAGCAGTGCCTGAGATCCCCAGTTCAGAGAGAGAGAGAGAGAGGAGAGAAGAATAGCTTGATCAACAGTGTCAAAGAGCAGTGCCTGAGAACCCCAGTTCAGAGAGAGAGAGAGGAGAGTATAGCTTGATCAACAGTGTCAAAGAGCAGTGCCTGAGAACCCCAGTTCAGAGAGAGAGAGAGAGAGGAGAGAAGAATAGCTTGATCAACAGTGTCAAAGAGCAGTGCCTGAGATTCCCAGTTTAGAGAGAAAGAGGAGAGAAGAACAGCTTGATTATGTAGGTGCTACTGGTTGTTTAAATCAGTTTTACTATCAGAAATAATCAATAATTAATTGTTATTAATTATGGAATAATCAAATAACAATTAAATAACTAAATAGTAATTAAATAGAATTTAACTCATTAAACTCTATTCTCGGGGCACCACTCTTTGAAAAGAGAAAAATGATAGCAAGTTATTGATTGAGTCTCATAAAATAAAATCTACCCTGTAGGTTGAGTATCTTAACTGTTAATCAAAATAATCAAAAAGGGAAAAACTAGTTAAATTATTGGCATACAAATCTAATAGTAATCTAGTTACATTTAGTTTCTAACACCAATAAAATAATAGTACTCTGAGGTAACTTGGGAGTTCTTCACATGGCAGAGGTTGGCTTCAACACAATATTCAAACAAAAACAAACAGGAGTACTTATTATAATATAACAAGATTTATTATAATCAAGCAGTAGTGAACACAGCCAATACTATCCGAATATAATCCAAAAATAAAATCAAGGATATCCTAAGCTAACAGTGGAGCTATATGCTAGTGTGTGTGTGTGTGTGTGTCCAGGTGTGGTAACAAAGGAATCAAAATGAAGGATCAGGTTCAAAATGGAGGGTTAAATCCAAAATGGAGCTGATACCACGTGTGGGTGGAAATGAGCGGACACACAAAGGAACTGACGAAACAGGCGAGAGAATTTGGTTCACCAGCCTGAGTCAAACACAAACCGCGGCGCTGCTCACTCAATGAATATCAGTGAGAGAGAGAGAATGAGAGCGAGAGAGAGGAAAAATGCATGCAGTTTAGTTAAGGGTAACCGCTCGTAACAGCGGGACTGAATTACTAGTTCAAATCACTCAACGAAACAAACGTAACCCCAAAAGAAACTAAAACAAATCTCCCAACTCGAAGCAGCAAGCAGAGTTTAACATACAAATATACTCAAAACATCAGCATTTAGAATCAAAAATATGATTTAGATTCACAAGAAAAATCACAGTTTCTAAACTAAATCTGCCCAGATATCAAGCCTTACTTGGGAAATCCTGTGTGATTTCAGTAGGGTTGTCCGTTGGAATTCCTGTTGCATTGAGCGGTCAGGAGAAACGGTCTGGATGGTTCCTTGTCTTACGCTCGTCAGCGAAAAGACGCGTCTCTGCTTTATTCTTCGGATCCAGCGATGGAGAAGAATGCAGAAAGTAGTCAACGTTGAATGAAAAAGAGGGAGAAGGGAAACTGGTCGCCTTTCCGTTTTTCAAAATAAATTCACTGTTGCTTTACAGTGAAACTGAACCGGTTGATATAAGTATATTATAAGACTTGAACAAAGCTAAGTTAATCTTACTCTACCATGGCCAAATGGTGAGGTTAGAAAAACATGGTCTCTTTGTTCTCAGTCCAAACGGAGGGAAAACTCCTTCAGTACGTGCACAGTACAGATGTCCCTTAACAGCCAGGCAGAGCTTAGCACAGAGAGCCGAACTTCATCTGTCCGCTGGTTTTGTTGACAAGATGACGTCATCGGTCGTAGGCCGCTTGACCAATGGCGTTTGAGACTGGGTCCATGGGCAGGACTTCGCATCCAGTTGTGAATTTGTGAAGGATCCTGGGAAACTGAGTTCAATGTCTCTCCTTTTGATCATAGAACAAAGGGCCATGCGGTCTCTGCTGCCATTTCTACACCTCCCCCTTTGGTCTTAAGGTTGAGGTTCCTGCCACAGTCCTTGAGAGCAACCCAAAAGTTGAACAGTTTAGTCCTTGAGAGCAACCCGAAAGTTGTACAGTCCATGTGTCCTGGGTTTGCATGAGCTTAGTTCCTGGAAACATTAGCAGTTCATAAAGGCTTTTGATACCTGGACAGTCATAGTAGGTAACATCTGGGCAGATGAATTCTAACTAGGCTAGATAACATAATTTCTATCAAAACAGCACTTCACATTGGTAAAACACATCAAACATTGCAACAACCCTTTGTTATCCCTGAGATTTCAATGATTATGGAAAGGAAAATGGGAAAGATTGTTACAGTTAGTATAACTGTTCCTGGGCAGAGTTAGGAGCAGTTAGTGGTAGAGGGGTAGACAGGAGCTTGAAACGCTGTGGAATGAGTGTCATTGCATCCAGTTTAGTGTGTAGTGTTTGGATGTGTCTGTGCATAGCGTATGCGATACCTGCCCTGATGATCCAACCACTGAGGAGCCCAAGGGCAGTCAAACTGATGGGGTGTTCTTGTTAAGCTGATAATTTTCCTATACAATTGAAAAATGTAGTCGTGAGCCCAGTTGATTTGAGACTGAACTTTACTAATTTGGTCCCTTCAGCTAGAAGCTGTTGTTGAAGGGTGTCGTCAATAGTGAGGTTGTGGCCTCTGAATGCATCCATCATCTCAATCTCTGAATCGTGTCTCTCTGGACTGAGATGGTGGAGGACAATATCGGCTATATGTACTGTGGCCCCTTGTGGGACCTTCAAGAACACCGTTTGGTTTGGGATTGTTAATTTAGTGTTTGTGTCATGACGGTCGTATGACATTAGGATCTCGGTGGCAGGGGTACTGACAAACCATTGACTACCAGCTCTTTCTACCCTAGATTCTGTCCCTTTGTCTTTAACAGACATACTAGCCTGGCATTTTTGCTCAGGGTGTCAGCCCTCAGACCGCACAGGTGGTTGGTTATATCTCTGATAAAGGGGTTGCTGGGGCAAACCCAATGTATGTCCTTGGTGTTCGTACACATGCTCAGATTGGGAATAAGGTAGAGAGAGGGGTCATCATCGTGGTAGGCAAGCACCGGTGGTGTTTTGATATGTACATGTATATTATTCTTCCAAAACCCAACGTTCAATATGGATTTCAGTCGGTAAATGTTCTGTTTCTCTATAATGGTTATGTTAAGGATAAATCCTATCTCTAGGTTTTGAGGATTTACATGGATGGGTATTGCACTGCCAAGGCTATATGCCAGATGTATCTGAGAAGTTTGCACAAAGGTGGTAGTGGCCGATCTAAGGATTTGTTCAACCATGTTTAGGGGAACTAGGTAGGATGGGATCTTTCCCCCACTCAGGCTGTTAACTGACATGCTAATTTCCCTTACAAGGTCATGCATTAGATCTCTAACCATTCGCACATATGTTATGTCTGATCTCACAACTTCTGACAAGGCATCCAGAGCATGCAAAGTGTAATTTAGAATTGCTGAGTGCATGTTTACAGTGAGTATGGTACCCTGTAGGGTTTTACCCAGATCTTTTGTAACTGTTCTTGTTGTAACAGGAGTTTCTCTTGGATTTCTGGCATTTAATTTCTTAATTTCTGGCATTAAGTTCACCCATTTGTCTTTGGAGTGTACCGAGACTGATGGAGTTGGCAGCCGAAAGGCCGATAGAGAACAGGGAACCAATGGCCGATGCTGCTACTAGCAGGCCACCGAGGAACCGCTTTGGTTGTTTATTCCCACTGAGTTCTTCCTCTGTGACTAGGAATTTCTGCAGTTGTTCTAGGATATGGACAGTTGTCAGTTTGGTGTGTTCAACTGTGTCCTGGGTTTGGGTTCCGCTTACCCTGCCCTCCATCATCTGTGGAGGTAACTGGATGTGTTTGCGATACACATCCCAAGGATCTAAACGAATGTATATTCTTTGGGTGTAGAGGTGGCAATGGGTGATTAAGAGCCCAGGAGTCTCCTGTAGGACAATACCAGTTAGCGGGCCGGTTTCTACCACCTCATTGGCTTGTGCAAGCTGTAGGTTGAGGAAGATGCCAAGGATCTAAAGGAATTTCATCCTGAAACATACAAGAGTCTCGTTACCTTGTGTTTGCGGGAGTAGTCTTAAGGGTTAGTGCATGCTAATGTATGAGTAAAGCATGCTACACCCAACTATAAGAGACACTATTGTTGTGGGTCCGCTCCCCTTTGGAGTGGAGACTGTTCAAAGGGTTTGATCTGATTTGAATGGACCCATTTGTACGTTGGTATTTGGTTTGGCTTCGAGATACGGATTCGGTAAGCTACCGGAAAGAGCTTCCCTATAATCTCAAAGGGGCCTGACCAGCTTGGTAGGAACTTTTTGGCGATTCCCACCGGTTTAGCGAACTTGAAGTAGAAGACTTTATCACCTACTTTATATTCGCGGTCAGACGTCTTCCTATCGTAATAGGCCTTTTGTCCTTTGACACTGGTTTCCATGTTTGTTTGGGCCCAAGCAAACGTAGTTTGGAGGTGATTGCGTAACTCGGTCACGTACTGATGTGCAGTATATGCTGTTGCAACACTGATGTCTTCTGGACAGTACAGCAGATGCAGTGGGAGAGTCATTTCCCTCCCAGTCATCATTTCAAAGGGTGTGACCCCCGTGGTGCAGTGTTGAGTAGACCTGATGGCCATCAGTACCAAAGGGAGTTTCACGTCCCAATCTTTGCCATTGCTGTTGACACACTTCTTGAGCATGCTGACAATGGTACGGTTGGTTCGCTCAACCTGACCTGATAACTGGGGGTGGTATGCAATGTGGAATTTGGCTTCCACACCCAACATTTCCCACATTGTTTTCATCACAGCTGCCGTGAAATGAGTGCCTCTGTCCGAGTCAATTGAGAGAGGTAGCCCCCAATGGCTGAACACATGGTTCATCAGCATGAGTGCTGTGGTTTCAGCCGTGTCATTGGGTGCTGGCAAACACTCCACCCATTTTGTAAATGCACAGGTGACAGTGAGGAGGTATTTGTTTCCTCGTGCCGACTTGGGTACTGGTCCGATCCAATCCATCTGCAGATTGGACCAAGGAAACATGATTCCCTTGACCTGCAGTCTAGCTCGATTCAGTGGCCGGGAAGGACGGAACTGACAACAGATCAAACATCCCTTTACGTAGGCATTCGTGTCTTTGAGCATAAATGGCCAGTACGCAACCTGTTGGAGGAAGTAGTAGGTATTTTTGTAGCTCCTGTGACCTCCAATGGGAGCGTCGTGGGCATGTATTAGCATCACCCCCCTATGGTCGGTCGGAACGACCCACCAGGGTGGACCTGGACCATCGGGAACATAGACCAAAAGGCCTTTCTCAAGTTTCAGATGTTGTTGTAAATGACAAGGAGCTTTTAGTTCTTTTGAGTCCTGTAAAGAGGATGGTAGGACCTGTTGTGTTTAAGGTTCCCTCAACCGCTGCCGGATTGCCTGGATCACCGGGTCCCGTTCCTGCATGGCACTCAAGTCTGTGTCGCCCAGTTGTCGACCCAGGTTCACAGTCTACAAGCAGTTTTGGGGATTTTCCCAGTTCTCTCTTGCCTGTCTATGGGTGAGAGTATTCACAGAGCAAGACAGTGGTTTAGGGAGCCACTCCTCCTTGAATTCCAATAGTGGGCCCTCTACTGCACCTCGCTTAGCTAAACGATCAGCTTCGTCGTTGCTCTCTTTGTAGTTGCAGATGCCCAAGAAGCTCCTGAGTCCCGACACGTCGGTTGGGGCTTTGATGTTTTGGATGGCTTGAACTCTCCCTGCTTGGGATTCAATGCCATTGGCACCCACCAATAAGCCCATGTACTCAACCATGGTGCGGCACCACTGACCTTGGAGAGGGCCAGCTTGGCTCCTGCGCTGGAAAGCTGGCTGAGCACATATCGTATTTCAGTCAGATGTTCTTCAAATGTCTGATTTCGCATAAGGATGTCATCCACATAGATCAGGTTGCCACGGGCAGCAGCATCACTCATAGCTTTGTGCAAGAAGATATTAAACTCAGCTGGAGAGTTTGAATATCCGAATGGGCATCGGTTCCAAGTGAACTGTCGATTGCCAAAAGAGAAAGCCAGCTTGTACTGATCTACTGGGTCGACTGTCATTGTCCAAAACCCATTAGACACATCGACGGATGAAAAGAAACAGGCTCTTTTCACTTTCACAAGCTCCTGATCCAGGTGGATCATGGGCCATTGTGAAAGAGGGACCTGTTTGTTCAGTTGTCGATAGTCAATTGTCAAGCGCCACTTTCCATTTGGCTTCAACACCAGCCACAATGGTGAGTTGTATGTGGAGTTACACTCCCGAATAATGCGTTTCCTTATCAACGTGTCAAGTATCTCTTGGATTGACTCGTAGGCAGCTAAAGGAATTCTGTACTGGCGTACGAATGTGGGTGGTGCATTTGGGTCAGTTGGGATACAAACTGTATGGAGTTCGGTGATTCCACAGTCGTTGGAATCCCTTGAAAAGATCTGTTGGAAGTCGTAAAACAACTTCCGCAGTTCTTGTCTTTGACCCTCTGTCATTAAGGCGTCTGCCTTAGTGAGTTGTTGTGCTATTTCATCCTCGAATCCCGGATAAGGTTCCTCTGGTAGGGAACCGGCTTCATCACCAGTTGATGTCACGTCACCCGAGTGAGCAGTGAGGGCATAAACAATCATGTCCATTTCCGTACCCAAGGCAGTACTGCAGACTTCTTTATTATGTAGCCCCTCATGACAAGCAACTGTGATCATTTTGTTCGGGAAGGTGAGAAGGAGGGGTTCGAGGTTCTCCCCCCTCATCAAGGATGGAGGCAGCTCTCCAATCACGGGCACTGTCAGCTCGAAGTCATGAAACGAGCTGTTGATCAGTAACCCTAATGGTCTACGTGCCTTAACAACAATTGGTATGTTCGTTAGGTTCTGGACAAGCAAGTAAGCTGAGCGGTTGTTGAGCTCCAGCAGAGGTGTACCACAGACGGTCAGGCTGAGTTCCCAGAAGTATGGCAAGGGTTGGAACAATGCCTATGAACCAGGTATCATCTATCCCTTGAGGATCATGAGGCCGACAGGGGCACCTGCAGTTCTAGCTGGGATAGTCAGGTCAAACTCGCTCACTGCCTGACATGCCTAAGGGATGGTCTGATCAGACAACATGTGTTCTGGATCAACCGCTGCCGGATGGTTTTCAATGCTTGCCTGAGACCATAGGACCTGGCTGACAGTGTCCAGTAGAGCACCTAACCTAACAAGGATATCGGCCCCCACGAGGAGTGAGGGATCAAGTTGGGGAATCACACTCATGAAGTGTGTAAACCTCTTCTTTCCAATTTGAATGGAAAGAGCACATATCCCAATAGCCTTGATGGGCCTCTGCGGTGACTCTACAGAAAGAAGGCGGTGACTTTTGCGCACGAAAGACAGAGAGGAGCTGTTCTGACACAACTTGTCGTACAAAGCTTGACTAACAGCAGACTTCTCAGACCAGAGTGCCACAAACACATCAGGTACCAAGATACCATTAGCATGCACGCCTCCAGCTATGCAGGGGCTGTACAAAGCTGGGTTTGAGATTTGTAGTGAGCAAAGGAATGATTTGTGGGTGCTCACGGGTCCGCCAAGCTGCGGTGTCGGAGGAGTCACATATAATTCAAGAGGCTCAGAGCCAAGATGAGTCTGGATAATGACAAAGCGCTGACTCAAGAACAGTGTCACAAGTGGTCTCTCCTGACTCTTGGATATAAGTGACCCGGTCGTCTAAAGCGTGACGGCTGTGGGCTAGACGGACCGGATTCGGGGTTGCGCCCTGGGCCCACATGTGCCCACGAATGCAATCGATCAGCGGGGCCAGTCGGTCCAGCAGGTCATGGCTGATAAGGAGTTGTTCTGTGTTGAAAGCACAGATGTAAATGGGATGATTGAGGGTCATCTCCTGGAAGGTGATATCAAGCCAAGCGCGTTTTGTGATGGGGGCTCTGTTTTGTGTGTAGCTGACAAGGCTCACATCACAGGACTCTGTCTGCAGTGGTTTACCATGAGAGAGCATTGCCCTGGCGACTTCTGCAAAAGTCTCCTCGCACATTAGGCTGATTTCAGACCCAGTGTCCAGTTATGCATTGATGTCTATACACCTTCCTACCGACACTGAGGTGTATATGCATCTGGCATTACCCTTGTGGACAAGGTCTCCCAAAAATTTTAAAAGCGGAGCATGGGTATTGGGCATGACTGCCACTGGATGCGTCTGGGTCTTCCCTGTGTTCTTCTCCCAGCCTACAAAGTAGACTTTGGGGGAAGAACAGGGAAGTGTATGGGCTAGTCACGCTGACGGACTGTCACCATTGGGTTTTTTGTGGCCATCGTCTGACCCTTCGATGTGCTTTGTCATGTCCGCTAGGCTTTTCTGGATAAGGCTGAGCTGATGCTTCAGATTACTCTTTCCAGGAGGCTCCGAATTATTCCCTTTGTTTCCATTCCACTGTCTGGGGCTTTTTACAAACCCGACATTCCTTTTCTTTGGAGAGGAATTCGTTTTTTTCTGTTTTTTCTGACCCTGGGAGGGACCCTTGAGGTCATTCCCTTGGTTTCTCCAACCCCCCTGTGGGTAGTTGGGCAAACGTTTTGGGGCTGCCGCTTCACAGCTTACTCTAGGCTGAGGTATTTCATAGCCCTCAAGCCCTAAGTCTGTCCTCTCTGAAGACTGGATGTCTAGGACTCTGACATCGTCTTCTGGTTTATCAGTCAGACGCACGACTGTATCCCAAGTCATTTGGGCCATCTTCCTAATTCCCTGCATGGTCGGTCTACCCTGTTTACAGATCAGTGTAATGTGGTTTCGCATGCAGGGGTGGAGGTTATGGAGGAAGAGAGACCTGAATCCTCGCTCTTCTTCCAGACCTGGCTCATTACTTCCTTGGAAGTGCGCATTTCTTAAACGCCTATAGTACTCCCTAGGAGGCTCCAACCGCTTCTGTTGGATGCGGATGGCACTGAGGTTGGCTGATATTTCATCAGTATATGGCGAGTACTCCTCGCACAGAACCCTTCAAAGCCTCGGATAGCTGTCACGAATGCGCGGCGGTTGAGTCTCGATGAAAGCGTGGACGCTTCTGGATTTTCAGATGAGTTTCAACTTCTCATGCGCTGAGGCATGAGGCAAGTCGGCAAGACAATGTTCGATTTCCCTAAGATAATCGTTGACATTTGAATCTCGGCTTGCTGGGTCGAAACGTTCTATGTCCTTCGCAAAGGAGTCAAGCTGGCGCATGCGTAGACCTGTGTCTTGGTCCCGCTTGTATCCATCTGACTCGTCAGAGGATGAGTACCAGTGCCTGCTCCCATTGTCATGGCGTTGGGCGAGACCACTTCCTCCTTGTGGGGAGGAAGGCGTCCTGCTGGGGCGGGGCCTAAAAGACGCCTGAGGGGAAGATTGCTGAAATGTGGCCTTGCCTCCGAAACGTGGTGGACTCACGTCCCGAACAGGGATGCGCTCTAACTCCGGGAGTTGGAGCAATGGTTTTGAAATACTACCTAAACCAGGAGTAGGGTATTTTGCTGTAGCGCCATCCTCTGATTCTTCTGCCCCACTCTGGTCAAAGATGGGGTAGCAGAGCGCTTCTTGAGCTTTAGCCTGTATGTCTCGACTCTCTTGCCGGACTCGGTCATCAGCGACCTCTCGGCTTTCCTTTTCAGCCGACTGGAGTCTTTCTACACACTCCTCCAGCATAGTATTTGTAGTCTGGAGGTCTCGAAGTAAAGCGCGATTGCTTGCATCAAGCCGACTACACTGGGCTGTAAGTGTCTTTACCTCGCCCTTGAGTGTTGCTATTTGCAACTGGGCCTTGTGGTGGTAAAGTAGAAACAGCCTACCAACTACCTCCTGGATAGCGGTTACCTTACCTTGAGGATCGTGTGCATTATCTACCACGGCAGCCATTTCAGCATCACACTGAGATGGTGTGTAGCTGTTAAGCTCCTCCCTTTCTTCCCTAGAGACAAGGAGGAGGTCAGCGACCCAGTTGGACAGTGAGGTTTCCTCACCTGACCTGGGAGCTTCAGCTCCGGACGCTGATGGGGACTGGCTACTCATATCTCCCTGGTTTGACAGCTGAGAGGGTGATGTCCAGTGGACCCCTATAGGAACTCTTTATGAGCTCACGATTCTGAAACTTAACTTAGTTTTGAGGGTGGCGACTTACGACACCTGTTGCTCTGTGGAAAACACTGACACACCAGTCGTTATCCTGAGGAAAGAATGCACAGGGGGAACCACTTACCTGTCACTCACGAGCAACTGCTTTGTATTATTAACTGTTCCTTGAGCTGCTAATTTAGGTGAAATAATCACAGTATGAGTATCAGCACGTCAGACTACTTTGTTAGTATCTAGTGACTGAATCTCTCAAACACAAACAAAAGGAGTAATGAATTAGTACCAAACTAGCAACCACTAACACAACACTTGCAATGATTCACAACCACAACCGGCCTTGTGCCTTAGCAGTTTGAACTTCCTGTAGAAAAAGGAAGCCAAGAGGGGAAACCTTTGGCTACTCTAAAATATTTAGTTATTTGCAAGAATATTGGAGGAAGCCAACAATTATCACGTCCTCACAGGGGGCACCAATTATTATGTAGGTGCTACTGGTTGTTTAAATCAGTTTTACTATCAGAAATAATCAATAATTAATTGTTATTAATTATGGAATAATCAAATAACAATTAAATAACTAAATAGTAATTAAATAGAAATTAACTCTATTCTCAGGGCACCACTCTTTGAAAAGAGAAAAAGGATAGCAAGTTACTGATTGAGTCTCATAAAACAAAATCTACCCTGTAGGTTGAATATCTTAATTGTTAATCAAAATAATCAAAAAGGGGAAAAACTAGTTAAATTATTGGTATACAAATCTAATAGTAATCTAGTTATAGTTAGTTTCTAACACCAATAAAATAATAGTACTCTGAGGTAACTTGGGAGTTCTTCACATGGCAGAGGTTGGCTTCAACACAATATTCAAACAAAAACAAACAGGAGTACTTATTATAATATAACAAGATTTATTATAATCAAGCAGTAGTGAACACAGCCAATACTATCCGAATATAATCCAAAAATAAAATCAAGGATATCCTAAGATAACAGTGGAGCTATATGCTAGTGTGTGTGTGTGTGTGTGTGTGTGTGTGTGTGTGTGTCCAGGTGTGGTAACAAAGGAATCAAAATGAAGGATCAGGTTCAAAATGGAGGGTTAAATCCAAAATGGAGCTGATACCACGTGCGGGTGGAAATGAGCGGACACACAAAGGAACTGATGGAACAGGAGGGAGAATTTGGTTCACCAGCCAGTGAACACAGCCAATACTATCCGAATATAATCCAAAAAAATAAAATCAAGAAAATCTTAAACTAACAGTGGAGCTATATGCTAGTGTGTGTGTGTGTGTGTGTGTGTGTGTGTGTGTCCAGTTGTGGTAACAAAGGAATCAAAATGGAGGATCAGGTTCAAAATGGAGGGTTAAATCCAAAATGGAGCTGATACCACGTGTGGGTGGAAATGAGCTGACACACAAAGGAACTGACGAAACAGGCAGGAGAATTTGGTTCACCAGCCTGAGTCAAACACAAACCGCGGCACCGCTCACTCAATGAATATCAGTGAGAGAGAGAGAATGAGAGCGAGAGAGAGGAAAAATGCATGCAGTTTAGTTAAGGGTAACCGCTCGTAAGAGCGGGACTGAATTACTAGTTCAAATCACTCAACAAAACAAATGTAACCCCAAAAGAAACTAAAACAAATCTCCCAACTCGAAGCAGCAAGCAGGGTTTAACATACAAATATACTCAAAACATCAGCATTTAGAATCAAAAATACGATTTAGATTCACAAGAAAAATCACAGTGTGGCAGCGGGGGCATGGTCAAGCATCTCTCCGGGGAGAGAGAAAGCGGTAAGGGTGCTTACACCTGAGCTAAATTATGTCTAACACCTGTCTCTAATTTCAGTGAGCACGGGGAGAGCGGCATAAATAGGCTGCTTCTCGCCTCCTCCTTTACACTGGTGCCGAAACCCAGGAATTGAAGTTTGGGTCGAAGATGGATGGAAGTCATCCCGTAGAGTCCTCCCAGTTGGCGGAGATCCTCCAAGCCCTCGCCAGCCTACATCAGAGCCACCAACAGACACTGCTTGAGCTCCGACAAGATGAAGACCGCCGGTTTGTCGAGCTCCTGCACGCTCAAGCCGAGGACCGGCAGGTGATCTGGAGCCTCCTCAGCCAGGAGGCATCCTCAGCCGCGACCCCAGACACTCCCACGCCGTTACCCCCGCCAGCATTACAGAAAATGGAGGCGGCGGACGACCCTGAGGCCTTCCTGGATTTGTTTGAGCGGACCGCCGAGATCTGGGGCTGGCCGCTCGGCCAATGGGCGGCCCGACTGATCCCACTATTGTCCGGGGAAGCCCAGCTCGTGGCTCAACAACTGCCAGCGACGAGCCTCCTGGCCTACGGAGATTTAAAAAGAGCCATCTTGCAACGGGTTGGTCGCACTCCGGAGGAAAGTCGTCAACTCTTCCGGAGCTTGAAGTTGGAGAGCTCCGACTGCCCGTTTGCCTTCGCTCAGCGGCTCCATGACGCCTACCGAAGATGGCTGCTAGCGGGGGACCGCGACGTCGATGGAGTTATCGACCAGGTGGTACTGGAACAGTTCACAGATCGACTGCCAAAAGGGACAGCAGAGTGGGTCCAGTGCCACCACCCAGCATCATTGGAGGAAGCTGTCCGACTTGCGGAGGACCACATGTTGGCGATCCCGAGGGCGGAAGAGCCCTCCTACATTTTCTCTGTTTCTTCCCCCTCCCCTCTCTCCTCTTGTTCTGCTCTCTCTCCAGGTCCCGTTCCTGCCCCATGCAGATGAGGAGGACTTCAGCCCCTGAGACCAGTTCCCCGGGTGTGGGAGGCGACACCTTCCCCTACTCCAATGCCCCGCCGCTCTCCCCCTCAGGGGGGGGCGCCCGGCGACGCAAGTGTGGGCGTAGCGCCTGGGCCGGCCTGCTGGAGGTGCGGAGACCCGAGCCACTTCCGAGATCAGTGCCCTCTGATGGAGCTGGGGACGGTGGTGCGGGTCTCTGACCTCCCACAGGCTGCCCCCGACCGGGCCGGAGTGTACCGGATACCGGTAAGTGTCAAGGGGGGTACTCACCAAGCGTTGGTGGACACCGGTTGTAATCAAACCACTATCCACCAACGCCTGGTTCAACCCGAGGCATTGGTCACAACTAAAACGGTGAAGGTGAAATGTGTACACGGGGATATTCACAAGTATCCGGTGGTGACCCTGACGATTAAATTCCGGGGGAAAAAGCATAGAGTGGAGGCTGCGGTTAGTTCCCGCCTCACCCATCCGCTGATTTTGGGGACTGATTGGCCTGACTTTAGAGTTTTATTAAAGGAAATTTGCGTGGATGGGTCCAGTATGAAAATAGGGAGATGTGTGATGTGCGATGCTCTGGCAGGGAAGGCGGAGCCGGGGCCGTCCTCGACAGCTCCGCGTCATAATGACGAGAGAGGGGGAGAGGCTGCAGCCCCTTCCCTTCTCAGGGAATTCCCTAAGGGGGATTTCCCTTTGGAGCAGTCGCGAGACAAAACCCTCAAACACGCCTTTGACCAAGTGAGAGTCATCGATAGTCAATGACTCCAGCCTGACATCTCCCTTTCATACCCCTATTTTGCAATTATAAATGAGCAGTTGTATAGAGTGACACAGGACACTCGGACCAAAGAGGATACAACCCAACTTTTGATTCCAAGGAGCCGTCGGGAAATGGTATTCCAGGCGGCTCATTATAATCCCATGGCAGGTCACTTAGGAGAAAGGAAGACATTGAACCGTCTAATAGCCCGTTTCTATTGGCCAGCATTGGCGACGATGTCCGCAGGTGGTGTGCAGCATGCCGCGAATGCCAGCTGGTTAACCCACCGGCCACCCCAAAAGCGCCATTGCGTCCTCTCCCTCTGATCAAGGTCCCTTTGAGAGAATTGGAATGGACCTCGTCGGGCCATTAGAATGTTCAGCATGCGGACATCGCTTAATATTGGTCCTAGTGGACTATGCAACACGATATCCAGAAGCAGTGCCTCTTCGCAACATCTCAGCACGCAGTGTTGCGGAGGCACTCTTCAAAATAATCTCCCGGGTGGGGATTCCGAAAGAAATCCTCACCGATGGTGTAAATCGATTCACACCAGCGTGTACCATCCTCAAACGGATGGCCTGGTGGAACGATTTAATAAAACTCTCAAAAACATGATTCGTAAGTTCGTGCACGATGATGCTAGAAATTGGGATAAATGGCTCGACCCCCTGTTATTTGCAGTACGAGAGGTCCCGCAAGCCTCCACTGGCTTCTCCCCATTCGAGCTGCTGTATGGGCGACGCCCATGCGATGTGCTTGATGTATTGCGAGAGGCCTGGGAGGAGGGACCTTCAAACAGTAAAAATGAAATTCAGTACGTTCTTGATCTTCGAGCAAAACTCCACACTTTGGGGCAGCTAACACAGGAGAATTTGCTCCAAGCTCAAGAACGACAGCGCCGACTGTATGACAGGGGAGCTCAGCTAAGGGAATTTGCACCGGGAGATTGTGCTTGTATTGCTTCCCACATCGAGCTCTAAATTACTCGCCAAGTAGCAAGGGCCCTTTGAGGTCACATGACGAGTGGGAAATCTCGATTATGAGGTTAAACGAACCGATAGAGGGGGCGCACATCAAATATACCACCTCAATCTCCTGAAATTGTCGAGGGAGGCGGTTGCCGTGACATTGGCTATGGTAGTTCCCGAGAAGGCGGAGCTCGGACCGGAGGTGAGTTCAAAACATAAACAGTTCACCCCGGTCATTTGCGGAGACCACCTCTCACCAAGTCAACTCACGGAGGTTGCTAAGTTGCAACAGGAATTTGTGGATGTGTTCTCCCCTCTACCGGGGCGTACAAACCTCATCTATCACCACATCGAGACCGAGCCTGGGGTCGTGGTACGTAGCCGCCCCTATCGATTACCCAAACACAAGAAGAAAATCGTTCGGGAAGAATTGGATGCGATGCTCAATATGGGGGTAATAGAAGAATCCCACAGCGAATGGTCCAGCCCAGTTGTTCTAGTGCCTAAGAGCGACGGGTCTGTGCGATTCTGTGTGGATTATAGGAAAGTCAACGCGGTGTCTAAATTTGATGCATATCCAATGCCTCGCGTTGATGAGTTGCTCTATCGGTTGGGCACTGCTTGATTTTATTCGACATTGGATTTGACGAAGGGTTATTGGCAGATCCCCTTGACACCAATTTCCCGTGAGAAAACCGCGTTCTCCACACCGTTTGGATTACACCAATTTGTGACACTTCCGTTCGGTTTGTTTGGGGCCCCGGCTACGTTTCAGCGTCTCACGGACCGAATCCTCAGACCGCATTCAGCCTACGCCGCTGCCTATTTAGATGATATCATCATTTACACCAATGATTGGCAGCGGCACATGCAACATCTGAGGGCGGTTCTGAGATCGCTACGCCGAGCGGGACTCACAGCGAACCCGAAGAAGTGCGCGATTGGGCGGGTGGAGGTACGGTATCTGGGGTTCCACTTGGGCCACGGGCAGGTGCGTCCCCAAATTGACAGACAGCGGCGATTGCGACCTGTCCGAGACCCAAGACCAAAAAGGGGGTGAGACAGTTCCTAGGGCTAGCTGGCTATTATAGAAGGTTCGTACCCAATTATTCGGACGTCACCAGCCCGCTGACTGATCTCACTAAAACGGGAGCTCCAGACCTGGTCCAATGGATGGAGCAGTGTCAGCGGGCGTTCACGCAAGTTAAAGCCGCACTTTGCGGGGGGCCGCTTTTACATTCACCTGACTTCTCTCTCCCTTTTGTTTTACAGACAGATGCTTCAGACAGGGGGCTGGGGGCCATACTCTCGCAGGTGGTGGAGGGGGAGGAGCGCCCGGTGCTGTACAGTAGCCGTAAGCTCTCGTTAAGGGAACTAAGTACAGCACCGTGGAAAAGGAGTGTCTCGCCATCAAGCGGGCGGTCCTCACACTCCGATACTACCTGTTAGGGTGGGCCTTCACCCTCTGCTTGGATCACGCCCCACTCCAGTGGCTCCACCGCATGAAAGATACTACTGCCCGGATCACCCGTTGGTATCTGGCTCTTCAGCTGTTTAAGTTCAAGGTGGTCCACAGACCGGGGGTGCAGATGGCTGTCGCCGATTTCCTTTCCAGAAATGGGGGGGGGAGTGGTAGGCAGGCTGGATGCTGCCCCGGCCTGAGTCAGGCGGTGGGGATATGTGGCAACGGGGGCGTGGTCAAGCATCTCTCCGGAGAGAGAGAAAGAAGTAAGAGCGCTTACACCTGAGCTAAATTATGTCTAACACCTGTCTCTAATTTCAGTGAGCATGGGGAGAGCGGCATAAATAGGGACACACCGCAAATAGAAGAGAGAAAGCCTGGGCACCACAGACGGGAATGAAACAAAGAGTGTTTTTATTACAAATGATGAGAGTTTATTTTGTGTACCGTTGTGCAATTGGAGATTAACTTAATGGATAATGCAACGACTGTGAGACTGTAATTGTGCTACAGACGCAGAAAATAAATCCTTACCTAAACAAGGAAAGCTGCTTCTCGCCTCCTCCTTTACACACAGTTTCTAAACTAAATCTGCCCAGATATCAAGCCTTACTTGGGAAATCCTGTGTGATTTCAGTAGGGTTGTCCGTTGGAATTCCTGTTGCATTCAGCGGTCAGGAGAAACAGTCTGGATGGTTCCTTGTCTTATGCTCCTCAGCGAAAAGACGCGTCTCTGCTTTATTCTACGGATCCAGCGATGGAGAAGAATGCAGAAAGTAGTCAATGTTGAATGAAAAAGAGGGAGAAGGGAAACTGGTCGCCTTTCCGTTTTTCAAAATAAATTCACTGTTGCTTTACAGTGAAACTGAACCGGTTGATATAAGTATACTATAAGACTTGAACAAAGCTAAGTTAATCTTACTCTACCGTGGCCAAATGGTGAGGTTAGAAAAATGTGGTCTCTTTGTTCTCAGTCCAAACGGAGGGAAAACTCCTTCAGTACGTGCACAGTACAGATGTCCCTTAACAGCCAGGCAGAGCTTAGCACAGAGAGCTGAACTTCATCTGTCCGCTGGTTTTGTTGACAAGATGACGTCATCGGTCGTAGGCCACTCGACCAATGGCGTTTGAGACTGGGTCCATGGGCGGGACCTCGCATCCAGTTGTGAATTTGTGAAGGATCCTGGGAAACTGAGTTCAATGTCTCTCCTTTTGATCATAGAACAAAGGGCCAGATAGAGGTGAGAATGAGGTGGGGGTGGGGGAAGGAGAAGATGGTCTGGAGAATACCTTCTAAATGTCCTCTACTTTGGAGCACAAGAAGGAGGCATAGTCTTTAGCTATAAAGGTGGAGGATTGGGGAGGGGGGTTGTTAGTGGAAGACAGTAGAAAACAAGCGATGCACTCCCAGTCCATCCTGCTTAGCTGAAGGTGTGTGTGCCAATGCTCTCCCAGTACACATGCAACCTGATCTGTTATTTAACAACTGCTTTGCTAGAGGCACATTATTGTATCTAAACAATAATGTTGAATGTATAATGCAATGCTTGGTATTTGACATAGGGGCCCATGGAGCCTGTACTCCACTAATATTCTGGAAAGCAGCCCCAGCCCAACCAGTGTTTGGGCTTATATATAATAATGTTGTTATGTACCTTTTGATGTGAACAATATATTTATAAATGATATGTTTAAAACTCCACCTTATAATGTCAAAATATGTCAGAAACACTTGATTCCAGGGCACCTATTCTTACCAGTAATACTTCACTACGATACTGTGACTTTCAAACATGGCAACAATGACACTAGCTGAATAATAATCAGTGTTCTGCAAATCTGGTGCACCATCAATATCTGGCTAGTCCCGTCAACCATTCTTGTGACATTGTAGAAATAAATAGTTTTTGATTCATTTCATGTTAAGGCACATAAAGCTTCTCCCCTCTGAAGCTGCTGTGACAGGCACAGTCCAATGCAGACACAAGGCAATACTGAGGTAAGGGCACACACAGAGCCAGCATATCTGCTTCCAGTTTCTTCCTGTTGTTGTTGTACCTATTTGAATTGGCACAATTAATAGGATGAACTGAATCTGAGAATTGCATGACTACATTCTAAAATTAAGTTTACAACTGGCTCTCAAAGAAATGACTTACCAAACAGAAAGCGTCTGCTGATTGATCTCAAACAGCTGAATCTTGGCCCTTCCCCTCAGTGGAGGGCAGTTCCCCACCAGCCTCCGTATGGCCTGGTAATCATGTAGAATGGTAGCCCAGCGGTTTATTGAAATGCCCCACTTCACCTTCCCCTCTGGATGAATGGAGCAGAGCTCCAGAGATACTGCCTCCACAGTCCTACTGAAAATTGGCCATTGTGCAGGGCCTGACCCCTGGCCCAGCACACACCTGTAAAATAAAGGATTATAAACCATAGAAAGTGTACAGTCTTTACATTATCACTGCTGTTTAACTAATGTTTAACTATCAAACAAATGTTTAACTAACTGCTTCAGGCTCTCCTTTCCATGGCAGGTTGAGGTTTTTGAGTGGGTGGCCTTGAACCTGCCTTGCAGAAGTCTGTCCTTGTGCCTCAGCGGATAGGAAACCCCCTTCTTGTCACTGTACGGCAGTCTGTCCCACAGTTGGACAATGTCAGCGGCTTCCCTATCTGAGACACAAGGCTTTTCCCTGAGCTCAACAAGGTACCTGGCCAGCTCCACCACTCGATCAAACCCTCGAGTGCCGTCTGGTCCTCTGCACACCCTACATGCAGAAAGAAGATCAGTAAGTATGGATGAAAATGTCCTCCAAGTGATGGCATGGTAAAGGATGCTTGCATGCATACCTCTTCTTGGGGCTCCGCTGGCAAGTCCTGGGAGGACTGAGAGGGTGACTGTACATCCCGAGACAAGCGTATTGCTTCCTTGGTGGACATCAAGGAAAGAGGAGAGATGGTGTGGTCCTGCTCCTCGTCCTCATCCATAAATCCCTCATCTTCTACCTCCACTGAGTTGTCTGGGACTCCGTCTGGAGCATCTGGGTCCCACCCAAAGTTATCCCTGAACTTCCAGGACTGCTGCAAGCACAGATACTCCACCCCGATGAGCTCACCTGACAAAACAAAATTAAATAGAAAGCAAGGTTTTGAAACAGACATCTGTGCATTACAAAGAAAACAACAAAGCATGGCATTATAGACACATGCCTGTGTACTGTCTTGGCTTGGAGTAGTCTTGTTCAAGACCGATGCCAAGAAGACACTGACTGAGCTCATTGAGGCTGTGCTGGAGTGAGGCACTGTAGCAGCACAGCGATGATGAGGCCTCATGCATGATGGCAGCAGCAGCACAGTCCTCGTTCCACCGCTCCAAACCCTCAAGCAGATAAGCCTGGAAATGTTCCAGGTTAGCGCTCTTTCCTGATAAAAAAAGAAGTAAACATTAAATACCTCATTTATAATTACCAAAGACATGAAACGAATCATCACAAAAACACCTTGAGGTGGAATCTTACCGGGTACGAAGCGGTTAAGGTGGTTGCGGAAGGACTCCTGGGAGTTGACCCCCCCAGCGCAGCGGTAGACAGGAAGTGTGAGCCCTTCCTTTGTAATACTTCCTGTCTGGGTGTACAGCTGCACTACGGGGGGGGGGGGGTCCTGGATGCAATGAAGATGGTGCCTTTGGGTGTCCCAAATGACATCCATTCTCTCCTGGTCCACCAAGGGGATGCCCATGGTTTCCATACTAGTACCAGACATCTTCCGCATGGACATAGAGGAGCCACTTGGCAGTCAGTACAGGCAGCATGGGTGGTGGAGGTGTGATGGGCCGCGTGGTGGTGCCCTTTAACCGGTCACACACAGTGAGGTAATGTAGGGACCTCTCCATCCAGTCCTCACTATGCTGTTCACATAGTTTTTGATATAGCATAGAGGCACTGTTGCCGAGAGCGCACTCCCTCATCAACTTTGCCACATGCATATCACAAGAGAACCTGTTAAAACACATAGAAAAAACAAGTCAAAGTTTGTTAAAGTTCATTTAAAGTGTTACTTTTTTTCCCCAGAGCAGAGGGAAATGTGTGATGTTTCTCTAAAAAAAAAAAGAAAAAACTGTACAAACAGATCTTTGATGCAAGGGACATCGCACAAGTCTGTAAGGTCACCCACAGTGTCTCAAAGTGTAGAAATGTTATTGTTCTGAGTCTGACAGCCTTCAAAGGTCAAGCGAATATCAATGGGGGGAGCATTTACACATCCTGAATAGAACCTCGACTATCACACACACTGTCTTGGGAAAGAACAACAAAAGCAAGTTCATTTTTCTGACGGTGTAACATTTCAGTACTTAAATGTACCTGCCTATGCATATTAGCCTATAATAAGAACTTAAGAATTTTAAGAATTTTTCATGACTCACTGGTAAGTGAGGATAGCTGGGAATATCCTGCGGTGAGCTGAATCCAGCTGGTCCAGGATGTCATAGGACCACACAGCCAACTTCTTATGGCAGCACTGACACTCCAGATATGTATTCTGTTGCCAGAAAATACCAGCCATGTAAATTCAGCACCTGCCTCACTGTCTTGTAGAGCCCACAAGATGTCAGTCACTGATCAGACCGTCTGCAGTTTGGCAAGCTGCAGATCAGCTAGGACCACATCCTGTAGGGCATCCACAAACACAGCGGCCAGGTGAAGAACACGTCCGGCGACACTGGAGGCTGATGATACTGCAGATGTGGCTGGGGAGGGTACCACCACATCTGCAGGTTATCGGTCAGCACTACCTTTCCACCCTGGTGTCGGAAGAGGGAGCGGCCGATCTACTCATGATGTTCATTTTGGAAGGGAGTGCTTCCAGGCCTCTGGGAGAACAACCTAGACACACACAAACATATATATATATATATATATATATATATATATATATATATATATATATATATATATATATATTGATTGATTGATATGATATGACACAATTATATAATTAACATAACATTTTTTGAATATTTACTGATGAGACATAAAAGCACACTTGTGGCATGGAAACTGTACCTCAGAAGCTGCTGACACCAGCCTTTGAGCGGCCCTTTGCTCCAAGCGAGGTGAGCGGATCGGCGTTGAATGTGGTGGAAGTACTCTGAATAACACATCTTTTTCACTTTATAATTAATAATTTGTTAATAAGTATCATCATTTTAATCAATTTCAGTTTGAAGATGTTATGGTTACACAACAATACAATATGATGTTAGTAAATGTATTTGTGATCATATACGGTCAGCTGAGCATGGATTTATTTTTTCACCACACAAAAGAAAACACACAACACTCACCCTGTGTCTCCACCTCCATGGCTGAAGCCAGCAGATCATCATCTGTTGGCTCTGAGGGCAGAAAATTGATAATGTTATTCATATTTACATTGGAACGCGTATAGAATTACACCAGGAATAGATCTAAAAACTCACCGTGGCTGTGGCTGGCTGGGAATGCTAGCTTTGGGTGGGAAGAGGAGAAGCCGGATGTGAAGGGTGCGGGACAACAGGCTGGGATGCAGAAGATGGCTTTTTTCCCCCCCTTCAGCCCTAATGTTCTGACGGTCCCTCAACAGGATGTATTTCTTTAGGGCATCCATCTTACTGCCTGCGCTGGTGTGCCAGCTCCTGATGAACCTCACGTAGCTGCATAGGAAATGTATACAATGAAATAATATAAATGATAATAACGATGATAATAAAATAAATACAAAACAGCATACCATTAACAAGCAAGCATAAACATATATTACCTTTTCCTTTCCTTGTCCTTAGCCTCATAGAGCTCCTGTAGGTGCTCTTCTTGTGGACCCCAAAGTCCACCAGACAGTCACCCTCACAGCCAGGCAACATGCCATCTCTCTGACTGCGCACTTTGATGGTTTCTGCGACCTTCTTGAATGTGCAGGCATACTGGAGAAAGGCATCCTTGTTGGCCATGAGGGCACCTCTGTCCAGTTTGCCAGCCTCATGCTCCCGCTGATGCCCAGACAGGACCATGAGGGAGTAACCAAGGTCATTTTCAAGCATCCACTTGAAGGTTTTCCCCCTGTACTGACAAAAATGCATGGCACTTTGACTTGCCAGCAGCAGGTCATCAAAAGGATCCCCTCCACCTCTGATACCCTGACCTTGGCCTCCCCCAGCACAGCCTCAGGG
The DNA here is from genome assembly GCF_019703515.2 of Myxocyprinus asiaticus. Taxonomy (NCBI): domain Eukaryota; kingdom Metazoa; phylum Chordata; class Actinopteri; order Cypriniformes; family Catostomidae; genus Myxocyprinus; species Myxocyprinus asiaticus. Next base: position 121,589 of record NC_059353.1, read on the forward strand.
TCTTTTGGCACAATGGGCACCCCTTTAGACACGAGAAAGGTGGACTTTCTCCAGAGTGGCTGCCCCCTTAGATGCCCTCAGCACCAGCTCTCCAGCCTCCACACACAGGTTGGGTTTGCTTTCCATTCTGCAACAGTAAAGCAATGCACCTGATGTTATGATAAACAATGCACTGAAAAACCCATACACAATATAAATATTTATGAAAAATGTAAATTATTAATTGGCATACACAAAAGAAATATTTAGTGGCAGATCCATCCATCAAATTTTCTAAAATCAAGAAAGGACTTTTTGTAGATTTTTTTTTTTGTTGTTGTTAAAATTGTTTTTAAACTAATTTTGTTTTTCTTTTAATCGTTTGTTGATTATTCGCGGCAGAAAACTGACATACTATACTGCCAGTAGGAGGCGAGGCGCACTCTCGACCAACGCGCACCCCTGAATCAATTCGTCAGCTGTCCAATGGTCCAAGGGGTGCCTGGACAGTGTGTGGTGAAACAACTAGTCCGGCAGCCAATCCGGACATGGGGGCGTCAGAAACTAATCACAACATTCTAAATGCATGTTGCTGTCTAAATCATTTTAAAAAAGTCCCCCGGAGCCACAGCATGGACTGTCCAAAAAAATAAATAAAAATAAAATAAAATAAATCCACATTAATCAGTGTGTCACGTGACCAGGTGTGCAAAAGCGCTCTTAATACCATAATTTTAAAAAAGTAGCATCGTTCCAAAGAAGCAAACATCCAGGTCACATCCAAACCTTTACTTTCCTACAGCCCCTCCCTGTACTGTTTTTAAATGCATTTACTTTTAAAACTGATCATGTCTTTATAATACACATTGTGTAATGTTTTGTTTTTATTCTTGTTTATTCTTTTTTTTTTTTTTTTTCTAGTATGTAGTGTTTATGTCTTTGTGAAAGGTGCTATATAATATAAAATTGATAGAATAATGTAGTATGCATAATACTACTACTACGGCTACTACGACTACTACTACTACTAATAATAATAATGATGATGATGCTATATTAATGATGTCAACAATACTATGTATTGCTAATTCCTTTCTATTACAGGCATTTTAAAATGTAATGAAGCAATACAATGTACTTAAAAATAAGAATGTATTTTATTGACAAATCTTAACGTGTATAAAAATAAAAAAAATAAAAAAAGATAAAACCACAGATGAAAAATGCATTAAATATAAACCTGGCAATTACATACAATTTACTACAGGACATTGTTCCATTACATTGCATGAATGAAAATTAAAGGCATATCTTGTGCAGCTAATAGGTATACAACTTTTCAATGTTCAGTGCAGGTGTTTATGAGAAAAGTGATGTCCAGAGGGAGTAGTGGTTAGGGCTTTGGACTCTTGACCAGAGGGTTGTGGGTTCAATTCCTGGGAGGGGACACTGCTGCTGTGCCCTTGAGCAAGATACTTTACCTAGATTGCTCCAGTAAAAACCTAAATGGGTAATTGTGTGTAAAAATAATGTGAAATCTTGTAACAATTGTAAGTCATCCTGGATAAGGGTGTCTGCTAAAAAATATATAATAATACTGATACTTTTAAAACAGTGGAGCAGGTAGTATGAAATATGAATACCATACTTGTAAACTAGAAATATTTAATTGCATTGAAACACAATATAGTTTTCAACATAGTAAACAAAACAGGTACATCTGGAACAAAACTGATTAGAATATATGCATTTCAGTGTTTAAAATCCACACCAAACAATTACATATATATATATATATATATATATATATATATATATATATATTAGAGAAAATTATTCTGTTACATTGAATGGATACAAATTATTACATACATATATATTTATTACAATAAAGTATTCCGTTACATTGAATGAAAATGCGATTTATCTACAGGAGTTTGCAGTTGCGTGTAAGTGTGTTTATTTCATTGTTTTACTTTGTTGTAGAGTAGAATTCACTGCTAGACTTGTGCTGTTTGTTTACTGGCTTGAACTCGCATCGCTTAAACGTGTATTGGTGTGTGTGTGCTATATTGTTTTGACTTGTCCCAGAGTATTCACTGCTAGATTTAGAGTTGTTTGTCCAGTGTGTGTATAACCATTGTTGTTTTTAGTGTCTATAAACAGTGCTTCACTTGTTTTAGAGTGTAGCATAATTTATTTGCGGTGTACTGAAGTCGCGTTTGTTCTTGCGCTGTTCACCTCACGCAACCCGTAGTTTCAGTTGCCCACGTGACTAGTTTTGTGCTAAGTAGCATTAAGGTGTGTCCTGCTTTTTCACTGTACGGCTCGTTAGCATCGTGTATATATGTGACGTGAATACTGACGCGGAAGTGTTAGCCCTTGTGTAAAGCCCTCCTCGTGTGAAGACCTACTTGTGTAAAGACCAGCGAATCTACCTGTGCGAGTCCACCGAGCAAGGACACCAACAAGGTGCCACTCACCATAGCACTTAAGTATCTTTTACTTTTATCTCTTTTCTAATTTTCCTTGCACATACTAATATGTCTACTTCAGGAATAGCATATGCTTTCAAGCACATCCCTGCTATCTGTTACAGACTGTTTACGCAATATAGACGCAAGACAAACCACAACCCACACAACCTACAGCCACTTTGCACTTTATCACCTGCTCTGCTCTCTTTCTCAGTGGGACTCTGGAATTGCCAGTCAGCTGTGAACAAAGCTGACTTAATTCCAGCCTTTGCCACACAGTCCACCCTCAGCATCCTGGCACTGACAGAAACATGGATACGTCCGGAGGATACAGCAACACCTGCTGCTCTCTCCAACAACTTCTCCTTCTTTCACACCCCTCGACACACAGGGGTGGGGAAACAGGTATGATCATTCATAACAACTGGACTTTTTACGACACTCTTCTCTGTGTAACAATACTACATTTGAATTCCATGCTATTACTACAATGCAACCCACAAAAATACATGTTGTTGTCATTTATCGCCCTCCAGGTCAGCTGGCAAACTTTCTCGAGGAGTTGGATGTCCTGCTGTGCTCCTTCCCGGAGGATGGTAAGCCAATTGTGGTTCTTGGTGATTTCAACATATACCAAGACAAGCCCCAGGCCACTGAACTGAATGCTCTTCTGGCCTCATTTGACTTGGAAGGACTAAGCACTACAGCAACTCACAGATCGGGCAACCAGCTGGACCTCATTTTTTCACGTAACTGTACCAACTCAAATATTCTTGTTACTCCTTTACATGTCTCTGATCACTACTATGTTCAATTCAACATGACTCTCCCATCTACATTAAAACAGACTCCAACTTTGGTTTCCTTTAGCCGTAACCTCTGTTCCCTTTCACCCTCTCGCCTTTCCACTGCTGTCTCTACCACTCTTCCTAAACAAAATTTATTTTCCACCCTTGATGTAAACACTGCCACAGACACACTAATCTCTACTTTAACAACTTGTCTAGACAACATCTGTCCTCTCTCCTCAAGGCCAGCATGTACTACACCACCCAGCCCCTGGCTCTCTGACGTCCTTCGTGAACATCGGACTGACCTCAGGGCAGCTGAGAGGAGATGACAGAAATCTAAAGATACAGCAGATCTAGGTAAGTATCAGTCTCTGCTTGCAACTTTTTCAGATAATGTAAAATCTTCAAAAACTTCCTACTACCAGAGCAAGATCAGCAGCACCACAGACACTCACAGCTTGTTTAGAACATTCAACATACTTCTCTGTACTCCTCCTTCTCCGCCTGACTCATCACTGACAGCAGATGTCTTCATCACATTCTTACTAATAAGGTTACAACCATCAGCAATTCATTCTCAGCACCTCACCCTGTCAAACACCAGTCTCCTGTATGCAACCCCTCTGTCTTGATGTTCTCTCTTCTGACTGACACTGAGGTCTCTAAACTCCTCCTCTCCAACCACCCCACCACCTGTTCCCTTGATCCCATTCCTTCTCACCTCATCCAGGCCATCTTGCCGTCAATCTTATCTGCACTCACTCACATAATTAACACATCTCTACTTACAGGCACTTTTCCCACTACATTTAAGCAGGCTCGAATAACCCCGCTGCTGAAGAAACCCGCACTTAACCCCACACAAATAGAACACTACAGACCAGTTGCTCTCATCCCATTTATGGCAAAAACACTTAAGGGCAGTTTTCAATCAAATATCTCTCACAGAACAAGCTGCTGGATGACAATCAGTCAGGCTTCAAAAGTGGACACTCCACCGAGACTGCCCTGCTGTCTGTTACTGAGTCGCTGAGATTGGCAAAAGCTGAATCCAGATCATCCCTCCTGATTCTACTGGACCTTTCTGCAGTCTTCGACACAGTCAACCAACAGATCTTACTCTCCACCCTCTCTTTGCTGGGCATCACAGGAACTGTACTTGACTAGTTTAATTCCTATCTCTCAGGTAGGTCCTTCAAGGTAGCCTGGAGAGGTGAGGTGTCCAAGTCACATCAGCTACTTACTGGGGTACCTCAGGGCTCAGTGCTTGGGCCATTTCTCTTCTCATATACACAACATCACTGGGACCCATTAGTCATGCACATGGTTTCTCTTACCACTGCTACGCTGATGACATGCAACTCTACTTGTCTTTCCAGCCCAACGACACCACAGTAACTGCTCGAATCTCTGCCTGCCTGGCAGACATCTTGGCCTGGATGAAGGAACACCACCTGCAACTTAACCCAGCCAAGACTGAACTCCTTGTCTTTCCAGCCAACCCTGCTGTTGAACACAACATAACCGTGCAGCTGGGTGCAACTACAGTAACACCTTCCAAAATGGTCAGAAATCTAGGGGTAACCATCGATAACAAACTGATTTGACAGACCACATCTCAAAGACCACAAGATCATGAAGATTTACACTCTACAATATCAGGAAGATAAGACCCTTCCTCTCTGAACTTGCCACACAACTTCTTGTTCAGTCACTTGTCATACTATACTGGACTACTGTAACGCTCTCATTGCAGGCCTCCCTGCATGTGCAATTAGACCCCTGCAAATGATCCAGAATGTAGCAGCATGTCTGGTCTTTAATCAACCAAAGAGAGCGTGTGTTACACCACTCCTTGTCTCTCTTCACTGGCTGCCGGTTGATGCACGTATCATGTTCAAGGCTCTGATGCTGGCATACAAAACAGTCAATGGGTCTGCTCCAGCATACCTAAAATCATTTCTGCAGAGCTACGCGCCCACTAAGAAGCCTGTGGTCAGCTAAGGAACATCGCCTTGCTGTACCAACACAAAGAGGCACCAAAACACTTTCTCGGACTTTTGGCTTCATCATACCACGTTTGCGGAATGACCTTCCCAACTCCATCCGTGAAGCTGACTCACTTACTGTCTTCAAAAAAATGGCTAAAAACACATCTTTTCCATGGGCACTTAACCAGTCAAAAAAAAAAAAAAAAAAGATATCTGTTTTGAATGCTATTCTGATGCTAGTGAAACTTTGTAATATGGCACTTTTTGTACCACTGTCTCCTTAAAATGATTTGCTTATGTGTTTCCTCTTTTGTAAGTCGCTTTGGATAAAAGCATCTTCCAAATGAATAAATGTAATGTGAATGTAGTGAATAGAAATTAAAGGCATATCTCATGCTACCAGCAAGATGATCTTTTGTTTCAGTGTTCAGTGTTTCACCCCCACCTGTCTTGATTACCTCAGCCTAACATCCAAGGACATTGTGGTAAACCCATCGTGTTTATGAGAAAAGTGATGTCCACAGATACTGATACTTTTTAAACAGTGGAGCAGGTAGTGCAATATATGAATAACATACTAGAATTACTGGAAAGACAAATTCAATAATACAGCTTTCAACATAGCAAACAAAACAGGTCAAACTGGAACAAAACAGATTATAACATTGTGGTGTTTACATTAACTTGTGGTTCAATATTGCAATCAGTTTTACACGCAGGGGCTTTGATCAGAGGAAAGTCCAACTTGTGCTGAATGAAATGCTATATAGGTTTGATGGGGTACATTAGAATACACAACAGATAAACAGAAACAATGCACCACCATAAAAAAATATTTAAAAAAGGGAGTGCTTGCCTTCATCACTCCAATCAATATGGGCAAGTTGCAGTTGTGAGACAAAGCCTTAAAATAATAAATTGGATATTGTAAAAACTGGGAGCAGCTGAAGAGGTGGAAGGAGATGAAGTGGGAAGTGGCGCAAGGGTGGCCAAGTAGTCCAGGACTGTGGTCTGTGCCTTGTGCCTCCAGGGCATTTCAGCTGCTTTGCCTGACCCGTGGTGTTTGGGGGGCATGGAAAGACATGTGGCTGGTGTCCGTATGTCATGCCTTCCTGTAGCAGCGGGCATGGCTGTGGTTAAGGCTCTGGATCCACTGCACTGGCACTAGGGGGTGCTACCCCCTGTTGAAGAACAGCCTGCTCCTGCACCTTCTGGCATTTGTTGTGCCTGAAACACAGCAGATGCATGACATTGTCAGTTTTACGTTTCAACAAAAACACAGTCACTTGTTTGTGGTAGTTGTGTAGATTATGTGCATTTTTTTTCAGCCTTTAACCTCAAAATGTATAGCGATCGAGATGTTGTCATTCTTAATGGACATCTCAACACTATGCTTTTCTAGGTGTAATGTCATCAGTGCCCAGTCAACAGCTGAAATTTACCACTGAGACAGGGTGTGCTGATTCAACTCGAACAGCTGGACGATGGTCTTCTCCACGATCTTCAGGCTGCCCAGCACCAGCTCTCGGACTTTCGAGTAGTCACCGAGGATAGCCACCCACCGGGAAGTCCTCACAACTTTGGACTTGGTGGAGGGTGGGTGGTGGTGGCATAGCTGAATGCAGATGGCCTTGATGAGTCTGCTTGTCTGTGGCCACTGGGCAGGTCCCGAGCCCTGTATGAGCAGGCAACTGCAACCAAGCAACAGGAGTAAAAAGTTTTAGTAGTAATCGGCACGTTTATATTTTAGGGTTGTGTGTGGGTGTTTTTTTTTTTTTTTGTATTGTAATAACATTACACATGAACTAGCTCACCGTTTCAGGCTGTCCGTGCCTGGGTGTCAGAGGAGGTGGTCTTGGTGGTCTTGAATCGCCCCTGAATCAGCCTGTCCTGGTGAAGGGCAGGGAAGGTGAGGTGCTGCTTGTCTCAGTTGCTCAATGAACTCATCTACCTGATGCTCTGTCAGACAGGCCATCCCACACAGGATCACCACACTGCTGGCCAGACGCTGGACACAGTGGATGCCTTAATGGCGGCAGTGTCAGCGGCAGCTTCAGGCGAGGGCTGGAGGAGCAGGTCCCGGGACCCTGGCACCTGTCTGAAGGCAGGGCTTCCTTCCATCGTTCATAACTGGAATACAACATGTTACTACTTATTTGAATAAAAATAAAGCTGATTCATCTCCTAGATATTTTCTGACATATACAGTACATTCATTCTTTTTAAATTACAACGTATTCAACAGGCAAGTTCAGTTTGGAAAATTAATAAAGGGGGTGATGAATTAGTATTTCAGATTTTAGGAATGTCAATGTGTGTTCATAAAAAGCAACTTGGAGTGTATGCAGCATTAATAATAATGATGGCTGTAAACAGACAGCCACACACACACACACACACTCACACACACACACACACATACAAAACAATTCAGTACATTGGCCGCTGCGTGGCAGGGAATGAAAGCAGTTAATATTATCATAGCCTTGATGAGTGTAAGTTGCATTTGGGATACCTGGATAGCTAAACACAGCAATACACAGAGCCCAATACACACTGTAATACTAGCACAACAAAAGCTATACATTAATGATTGATAAGCATTTTAATAAACACAATAATAGTATGCATAACTAAACACACTAAGCCAAATACAGGTACCCATAACACTGCAGCATTAATAATAATAATAATAATAAACACATGCAGTATAATTGATTTTACATTGAGATATAAAGAGATAGCGCTTTACCTTTCAAATAGTTAATGATCACTCTGTGAAGAAAAGAACCAATAATCAGTTAATATTATAAAACGTTGCAATAGATCAAAAGCAAAACTTACAAATACGAAACACTTGATCTCAACAAAATAGTATGCATAGCTAAATATGCAAAGCCCAATACACACGGTAATACTAATACAACAAAAGCAATGCTTGATCTCGACAGAATGGTATAGCCACACACAATGCAGAGTAAACACAATACTATTGTAAATGCCAAATACTATTGCTACTATTATTACTATAATTATTAATAATACAAACGCTTGATCTCAACGAAATGCTAATAGCGCATAGCAAAACACAAAGCCGAATACTTGTGTTTTGTTGTTGTTGTTTTTTACTTTTTAAAATAGTAACAATAATATTAATAATAATAATAATAATAATAATAATAATAATAATAACAATACTACAAGCAGTCACGGAAAAAAATATGAATAAAATACCAAAAACAAACGCACAAAATTCTACAGACCAGCGAAAACAAAGTTGAAATCCTAGTCCATCTTGGCAAAATAGCATTGTCATTTGGCATTAAAAAACACACAACTAAATGAAAAGATTATACGGTCGACATACTTGGTGACAGATAAAAAAAGAAAGAAAAGAAAAGAAAAACAGCATTTAAATATGAATAAAAGACTCCAAACTGACCTCTTTCTGTCCACAGGCAGCTGAGAATTAGTTATTATTTTTTTAAACGTAACCCTTCCAAAGTTGGAACAGGCTCTGCGTGATTCGATTGGCCACCCAATATTGGAACAGCCTGTTCCTATTGGCCGAATGTTAGAACAGGCCACTCCGATTGGCCGAATGTTGGAATGGCCCGCTCCGATTGGCCGCCAGAGTCGGCGCGTTCCGGCTCCTCCACTCTGATTGGCCCACAATGTTGGAACGCTCTGTTCCAACATTACCCCGAAGATCGAGAGTCAGAAGGCACAAGGATGACATGCAAATTCGTGAAGCGTTCCACATTTTGGTCTTTTTTTGTCGTTGGGAATAGTATTGTACCTGCCTCGGAATAACTCCCCTGGTAGAACCTGAAACATTGAAGCTGAACCTGAACCCTAACCCTAACCAGGAAGTCAAACTGTTTGTTTACATTGCGAGGTCGGCGGTTGATCGTGTGGTAGCTTCACTTTTCACCGTGTGGTAGCTCCACGTTTCACCGCGTTTGCTCGGCATTTGAGTTCATTCACGACACACATCACTCCTTCCAGCCTCGCACACTACCTCTGACACCCCCCACCTCCGGGGACCTCCACCCTCACCGACTTACCCATCCTCACCGACACACATCACTCCTTCCGGACTTGCACACTACCTCTGACACCCCCCACCTCTGGGGACCTCCACCCTCACCTACGTAACCTTCCTCACCAACACACATCACTCCTTCTGGCCTCGCACACTACCTCAAACATCCCCCACCTCCGGGGGACCTCCACCCTCACCAACTTACCCTTCCTCACGACACACATCACTCCTTCCAGCCTCGCACACTACTTCTGTCACCCCCCACCTCCGGGAACCTCCACCCTCACCTACGTAACCTTCCTCACTGACACACATCACTCCTTCCACCCTCGCACACTACCTCTGACACCCCCCACCTCTGGGGACCTCAACCCTCACATACTTACCTGTCCTCACTGACACACATCACTCCTTCCGGCCTCGCACACTACCTCTAATACCCCCCACCTCCGGGTGACCTCCACCCTCACATACTTACCTGTCCTCACTGACACACATCACTCTTTCCGGCCTCGTCCATGTACTCCGCCATCCCACCACCTCTGGGGGACCTCCATACCCGGCGCACCATGTGAACCTTGTGCCCCCACACTTAAGCACCCCTCACCTGGCTTCACTCCCGGCCTCCGCCCCCTTCTGAGAACCAGACAATTGGTAAACCAAAATGGAATCGCAACACCTGGTCAACCAAAAAAAATACTTTGACTCAGGAGTGACCCACCAGCTTCTCCGGGTTCGGTCACATTACCGCACTGGACGCCTCACGGCGCCCGTCTACGCCACTCCGGGTTCGGGAATCTGAATCCGACTCCCTTTCGATCGGCCGGCCATCCCTTAGGACCGACTGACCCATGTTCAACTTCTGCTCACATAGAACCCTTCTCCACTTCGGCCTTCAAAGCTCTCATTTGAATATTTGCTACTACCACCAAGATCTGCACCCACGGTGGCTCCACCCGAGCCCACGCCCTAGGCTTCTGCGCCACCGGCGGCCCTCCTACTCATCACGGCTTAGCTCCATGTCGGCTCTCATGCCAACGACAGCTGGGTATGGGCCCAATACTCCAGCGCCATCCATTTTCAGGGCTAGTTGATTCAGCAGGTGAGTTGTTACACACTCATTAGTGGATTCCGACTTCCATGGCCACCGTCCTGCTGTCTGTATCAACCAATACCTTTTCTGAGGTCTGATGAGCATCAGCATCAGGCACCTTAACCCGGCGTTCGGTTCATCCCGCAGCGCCAGTTCTGCTTACCAAAAGTGGCCCACTAGGCATCTCGCATTCCATGCCCGGCTCCAAGCCAGCAAGCCGGGCTTCTTACCCATTTAAAGTTTGAGAATAGTTTGAGATTTTTTCAGCCTCAAGGCCTCTATTCATTCGCTTTACTGGATAAAACTGCAAAAGATCGCCAGCTGAGGACAGTCCGCTCCGGTTGACGTTCATGTCAGGAGCGGGGGGCCCTGTCCCTTAGCCCGCTGACCCTTCCATACACCCAGATCAGATGAGACAACCTGCTGAATTTAAGCATATTACTAAGCGGAGGAAAAGAAACTAACCAGGATTTCCTCAGTAGCAGCGAGCGAAGAGGGTAGAGCCCAGTGCTGAATCCCCGCCCTGAGAATTTGTG